>NW_019392924.1:0-249271 GCF_000648675.2 Cimex lectularius | reverse complement strand
TCCCCCACCAGACCCCATGAAATTATCCCCCACCAGACCCCATCAAGTGTGCCAGTATTCACTGTGCCAGAACCGGCCTTTTATCACTACTATAACCTTAAATCCAAAACGCTTTTACAATAGTTTTCCATGTTAATCGTTTTCTGCACTCTTGGGAAAGTATGTATATTATTTTATTTTGTTAAATGTTCCTCAATGTTTCTTCGCAGTTCTTTTTGATTTGTCAATCTTTGTTCCTATGAGTGTCAATTTTCGGGAGCCACGCGTTACAAAGTAATCATAAACCTCACGCAAACGGCCTTTGTCGTGTAATGCTGCATGTCAATACAGGTAAAAATTACTTATTCTTATTGTTTTTCTTTTGAAATTTACCTGTTCGTTTTGGTCCCAAGAAAGAACTGACTTAATAATCAGCTAGGATTTTTATTGACAGAATATCAACAGATTTTTTATTGACGTCATAACGTCGAATAAAGAAGTTGATTTATTAGGGAAACCTGGCGGGCCAGTATGATCAATAAACGTATAACGTTCACATGCAGGTGTTTTAGAGAACCGTTACTTTTTCCCTTGCTCAATATATATATATAAGATATTTGTTATATATTATTACGTCATTTTTCACATAAAAATGTAAAGCTTACGATTTGAATTACAGTTACCAAAAATTCAAATTTCGTTGATGAATGGGGAATTCGGAAATGTGAGAAGATAAATAGTTTGTCCTTTAAGTAATTTATCACATCGGATGTCATAGTTCAATTTAATATATAGTATATTATTACTTGAATTGATTAAAACAAAAATCATTGGGTTCATTTTTATCACCCAAATCGTGCAACTATCGACCTTATCTAATACATTTTATTTCATTTGAAAATGTTGGAATCAAAAGTTTATTATTATTTTTAGTTCCTTTAGTTTAGTTTAGTCCCTTAGTGAAGATTCGTTAAATTTTGTAGTAAGGGACAATGGACAACTAATAATCTAAAAATTGGTATAAAATTTATATGTGGTGATTGGTGACAGTTAGTCGATAATTATTCAGGAATCGTGAGATGCGGTCTGGTGTGATGTAGGTTTCAGAAAAACATTTTCTTTATCGTGCCAACGTTTCGATCTTTATTGAGATCATCTTCAGGGTTCAAAGTGATTGTATTCTGTGTAATTGTGCCATTCTTGCGTGTCGTGTTGAGAGTAGTGTGATTTCAAACTAAGTATATGTAATTTTGTCGTTATATCATTTACAACATTCCTATTTTGATGTAAGCCAAATTAAACGAGATCAAAAATTCATAAGTTTTTATGAAAATTATTTACTTATGATGGTTAGGAAGAAACTTGGCACTCTCAACACGACACGCAAGAATGGCACAATTACACAGAAGACAAACACTTTGAGCCCTGAAGATGATCTCAATAAAGATCGAAACGTTGGCACGATAAAGATAATGTTTTTCTGAAACCTACATCACACCAGACTGCATCTCATGATTCCTGAATAATTATAAAATTTATATTTAAAATAATTCTTGTTGATACCCACGATAAAATTCTAGAATAACAGATGGATATCATTCCATCCGACAATTATATTCAAACAAAAGTAGGCTCTAAAAAATATAGATTCATAAAAGCTCAACTCTGCATACGTATATGCACAGACCGGAGTATGACGATGTCTCCTCGCGGAAATCGTAAAAATCATCTACTTATGTATAATGGCAGTCCATAGTCTGACTTCCATCATCCATATCGAAGTTAGGCTCCAAGGGCTGTGAAGTCAGGTAATTTTAACCCCCTCCCCCAACGTATGGAGTTTTAAAACACCCCTTTCCTATTTACATACCAATTCACTCAAGAAGGGTGGTGGATTACTCGATATTCTTCCTCCACCCTTTACACACACTATATCACCAGTCTAATTGCTCAGTATTCCGTCACACATTACATTCATGCTAATAATACTTCCAATGTAATTATTCACAAAAAATACATCTAACACATACTATGTACAATAAAATAGAATCATATCCTTCAAAATTGTAACGGAGACCCCAATACTCGGCGCCGTTCAAAGTACAATGTTCATGTCGTTTGCCATTCCTACGCGCAGGAGCCAAGAAATAACACCTCTCAATTAAGTGAAATACATTAAACAACACTATCAAAACTATTTCACATTCCAGCACATACGAAAGTAAATGTGCATGTATGCTCTAGCATGGCCTATTCTTAATCGTGTGATGGTGATCTCATATGTAATTCAGATCCTGCGAGGGCCACCAATCGACCGTTCTCATGATACGTATGAGCCTCTCTTGTCATTTTCTTTTGATCATATTTTAATTGAATTTTTAGTTTTGGACCGCTTTTTTATAATCTTCAGACATAAAGTAACGCCAGTCCTACAACCCGTTATCATTTTACAATACTTTCTCCTTGTTAATCATATTTAAAAATCCATGGGTTCTGCTGGGAGACTCAGGACCGGCAGCGTGGCAAATGCGTCTAGGACGACCTTAACTACTACGGCCACCTCGCTCCGGACTGTCCTGACTACACAGTTTTGCCAAAATATTAAAAATAACAATTATTACATATATGTTTGCTGTTACTCTAAAAAATCATTGATTTTAACGTTTTTACATTTATTTATTGTGTATATGGTAAAAGAATTTCATTGACTGCGTTGTGCATATCGAAATTTTCAAAATTTGTACATATAATATTTTTTATATTACTTGCATGTTTTATAGTGGTTTTTCTCTATACTTTAGTAAATATTCTATCGAGGTGAGGTGGATAGTGTTAGCGCAATGAGACGTGAATTTATAGCACATAATAATAAAATGTAATTTTTATTTTGTTTCAACCGACCATGATTATACCGGTAATGTTATATACGATTTTCCTTCAGAGTCAGAGATTCCCAGGTCTACTGCATTATTCCATCGACTGTCCCCTTTTGATCTTGCAGCCTTTACTTTGATTTGATACATTTTCTCACACCGGGGAATTAAGCCATATGTTTTGGTGTTGCTATCATTTCTCCCATTTTATATTTATTTCTCTTGTTTAAACCGCTGACGAGCTACCGTGGGATGAATGAGTTAATTATGCGGTCTGGTGGTGTAACTTTGATGTTTTTTGAAAAAGCCGTAAAAAAAATACAGATCGTTAATTAAACGAAAACAATAGTGTACATTCTTGGGGTAGTTAATTTTTAATTATACTCTCTTACACAGAATGTCCTTTTAGATGGCCCGGCTGAATTTCTCTTGGACCAATGACGGTATAAAAAAAAAGTGTTTAACTAGAGTAATTCTGTATAAACAGATCTTTGTTTATTGCAGGTAATCCTATTCTGTTGGTGTACTTATACTAAATTCGGTGATATGTTTAACAGTTCGTGAGAATGTATGTTTAGGCATGAATCCCCTATTCACCCTCAATCATACTAGTATTGTTAGTATAGTGGGCTATATGGCGTGATAAAGTTTATAGACGAATATGTAGTACTCCATCTCTCAACTTGAAAGTAAGGTCTATAATTAAATGGGAACGTATTGAAGAATGAGTGATAGAGTGAGTGAGTTTGGGATAAAATTGCGTAAGTTGAAGGCTGAAATAACCTTGTTGTCGATAGCCCCTTGAGCAAACTTGGACAGTGGTACGGGTAAGACCTCGGTCTGTCCATGGACCACCAAAACCGATCTAGGTGATTGTAATTCGGGTGACTTGCCACGAGAACATAGGCTTGATTCTGCACGTTTACGTACACAAGTGCATGTACAGAGGTCCTTTTTAGATGGCCCGGCTGAATTTCTCTTGAACCAATGACGCTGTCAGAAAAACAATAATATAAAAAGTCTTTAATATTTTTTAGTCTAGTTTCAAATTTTTTACCTTTTTTGGAGGAAAAATATACAGGGTACCTCAGGCCCAGTTCAAAATTTGAAATACTACCCTATATATCCTGACAATTCATTTCAAAGGACTTTTTACGCCGAAAACATTGACTACAATCGGATTTTAAATTGGTCAAAAAATGACAGTTTTGCAAGAAGTTTGAAAAAACGCATTTCGGTTTTTTCATTGTTAATAATTCCGAAAATGCACTTCTTCACTAAAGTAAACATTAATTGCCTTTATTGTTTACATTTTGTCATTGTTTGTCAAAATCACATTATGAAAGCAAATATTAATTCATGGAAGTAAATAAATTTTACAATAGTACGAGTTCGTTTCATTCGGTATTCCCTTCGAATCGAACCGAAGAGCACATTTTTCCGATCAACAGCGAGTTGATATGTACGACTGCTTTATTGACGGTGGTGGTAATGTCCGTCTTGCAGGCGAGTTGTACTCCCAGACATTTCCTGATCGCCCGAGGGTAAACCACAAAATGTTGTGTTGCTCGCAATATGAGGAGAGGAGGACGCTGTTCCATCACCAAGAAACCGGCAGCGTAATTTCGACGGGGAGCTGAAAATTTTACTGTATGTTTGCGAAAATTCGAACTCTTTTTTCCAAAATGTTTGAAGGGTTTTAAGTTTTTCAAAAACCTTTTCTTGTCCGGGGACTCTCTAGATTTTTTGAGGGAGGTTTTACCAACCAATGTTCCTCTGCAACAACGACAAAGAATGATTCCCCAACTTGATGGATGCCCGCAGACAATTCTTTGCAGGTGATAGGTTATTTGAATTGTCACTTCCTGGATAGGACCTCAAAATCCGATCTGTCGGCCTCCTCGGTCACCCGATTTTACATCATCAAAAACACTGTTGCCGCCAACATTAGTTGAAGAACTGCGGCAAAGGATAGAAATTGCTTGTCAACCCATGTCCGAATAATAAATACCAAACCAAAAGACTGTTTTCTGTTTTCAAACATTTTGCCATAACGTTGTCATTTTTTGACCAATTTAAAATTCGGTTGCGACATTGTAATCAGCTTAAAAAATCCTTTAAAAAGATGATGCGTCAGGATGTATAGGATCGTATTTGAACATATATTTTGTATATTATATAGTATATTTTGAAGTTGAACCGAGCCTGAGGTACCCTGTATAACTTGTCTAAGAAAGGTACAAATTTGAAACTAGACTACAAAAAATATTAAACACTTTTTTTTTTATAGCGTCATTGGCTCATGAAAATTCACCCCGGCAATATTAAAAGAACACCCTGGGTATCCCAAAAGTATTGGTAACATGGTTTTGCTGTATCACTTTTCTCCTTTTTTTGTTACCATGTTAATGCTTTGTTTGCCACAACTTTTTTTAACATAGTAAAGGAGAGTTAAGGAAGAATCTTGTACATAAAAATAAAAACGGAGACGCTATATTATCACAGTTTTTAATATTTTTTGAACCTCCTTGTATTTCCGTACGAGTTTGACTCTTTTGGATCCAATGGACTAATTTGGACGTATGTTAGTCTTTTCCAATTGTAGTTGACCAGTGGAATTGGCCACCCCGTGCTTGATGTACTTTTTGTGTTTTTTTCCTTAAGTCCTTCGTTTGCCTCCTTCCTTCAGTTATCCTTTCTGAACCAAAAATATAAAATTTACTCTCATCTGAGAATAGGACATCGACCTAGAAGCAATTGTCCGTATATTTAAGTGCGTTAGTAACATTTTACGTTTATTTGTTGAACTAATGTAAGGTTTTGTTCTCACTTAGTCTTCTATGATATAGCTACTCTCAACGTCCTCCTAATTTACTAATACTTTTACAATGTCGACGTTTCAGTGACATATGATTTATTAACGGGCCTTAATCGTTTATAGCGTGAGTTGAAGATTCCGTGAATGGTGCCCAAGCCTTCTCGATCCGGTAGAGAGCAAAATTGAATTTTTAAAATGATCGTAATTGGACAAAAGCCCTCGTCTGACATCTGTCAAATGTAATGGCCTTTCCGAAGAACGGTCTGAAAGACGACTTTCGAGACCGGCACCGCGAATTTTAAGCGCACAACACCTATTGTCCAGAGTTCATCGGCCGTGGCCGGTTAATTTGTTTTCCATATTTTCTGTCGGTACGTCACTTAATGACCACGGACCGAGTGGGGGGCGCGAGTCCGCTAACCTTTACAAAACAGTCTGAACTCTTCGGAAGTTTCCTACGGTGGGCTACTCCGGAGATCGGCGCTCAGCCCCGGCGGACGGTTGATACTCGATTCAACATTGAAGATGAGTAAATTGATCAGAAGGAGGGGAAGGCAGAAACAATAAAATCTATGACTTCCGCTTTCTTAATAATTATTTTATACTTTAATTGGGTAATATAATCTAAGTATATCACATTCCTGCAGCGCATTCAAATCACCGATTACTCAAAGCCTCCAAACATCCCTAACCACTTTACAAGTTTGGAGTTCCTTAAAGGCACTAAAATGACCACCATGGGTGAGGAGATGCCAGCAAATTATCATGGACAATTATATACAAAGCCTTTTGAAATATTACAATTTATTATTTGTAATGTCATGTTTCGCGCTCATAGCATATCGCTTTTTAACTCCTGACCTATCGTCGATACCTTTATTCATAGTGGGAACTTAATCAAATAAAGTATTTCATTCGCGATAATAAATTACATCCACACACTATACGTTAATAAAAAACATAATATGAACGGTTGCCATTAAAAAAAAATTGCTTGAGGCTTCCGCTGTTCCGAAGGAAGCATATAAAATCCATTTAAACTTAAATAAATCATAAGTCCTTGAGGACTGCAGGCTCTCCCCGGTTGTGGTGCACAACTGTGTTTGGCCAGTTCTAGGGCCATAGTGAAGAGAGACCAGAACATAGCAATAGGAAGATGATAATATGTAGAAATTATGAATGGTGGAGTGAGTGTGGTTTTTCAATCCTTTTAAAAATGTAATTCCTACTCACAGTAAGTTGTTTCCCAACGTTCCGGATTTCGAGCTTTTAGCTCATCATCAGGTTGAAAGAGTTCTACAACCACCAGTTTTGCAATTAATGTCGCGAGACATGGTTGTAGAACTTCTTCAATCTCATGAGCTAAAAGCTCGAAATCCGGATCTCTGGAAAACAACTTACTGTGAGTAGGAACTATCTTTTTAAACGTGACAAATGGAGAGAGAGAGATTTTTTTGGATCCTGTCCATAGTAACCCTAAGAACAGGGATTTTATTTTCAACCTGCTTCCATCCTGATTACAGGTTATTTTACAATTACATTGCATTATGTTATTATGTTTGACAATTTTAAATATTTTATATACTAACAGTTAAACTGTTCAAGATAATTATTACTTATTTATTTAGTGATTTAGTTATATCAGTTGAATTTATAAAGTCCAGAAATTCTTTTTTATGTTCAGAGATCAAACTTCTGTCACACTGAGGCCTTGGTTCAAACTTCATTGCAAGTTTGTAGATTAAGGCGGCCCTTTCTCTATCAAATAAGGTGCAAATGTACATATGAGTCCAGGTCTGTGGCCCCAAACCACATGGACACCTTGGATCGTATACGATGTTGAAGTGCGCTAGATATGATCTGTTCTTCCCATGCTTTGTAAGAGCTATTGTAGTCTTATGTGTGTGGTCAATGATGATATCCATTCGGGATCCATCTGCCGGGAAGTAACTCCTGGTATATGCTGCATTCGTCGTCTCTGCCCATGCCTTCTCCCAGATCATCCAGTTCTGAATCCTAGTACTTCTCACAACAGGGCTTTTAGGTACTTTTATATAAGTGACTCCGAGGTCCTAACCAAGGGCTGCTTCTTTTGTTAGGATGTCTGCCATTTCATTCCCCCAGATCCGGGCATGAGCTTTTTTCCACTGGAGGATAATTTTCCATTGAAGGTCGCATAGCATTTCTCTAAGCGTACTTCTTATTTTTTCCGCTAGTTTGTCATGGTTTCTATGGTCGTGTATTTTAGATAATGCAACCTCACTGTCAGTTTTTAACACAGCCGCTCTTTCTTTTACTTCATCAATATTTTCTTTAAAACAATGCAGTGCTTCAAAAATTGCTATTAATTCAGCTTGGTTATTTGAGCACCACTAAGTTTCTTCACAGCCAACTGCATTACCTATTTTACTACCATCCGTGAAGATTTCATCGTGTGCACTTTCTATGTTGGCTTTTAGTTCATCATCAGGTTGAAAGAGTTCTAGAACCACCAATTTTGCAATTCATGTAGAGAAACGTGGTTGTAGAACTCCTTCAACCTGATGATGAGCTAAAAGCTCGAAATCCGGATCTCTGGAAAACAACTTACTGTGAGTAGGAACTATCTTTTTAAATGTGATGAATGCAGAGAGAGAGAGAGAGAAAAAGAGTGAGGAGGAGTGGGAGGGTGATGAGTGAGAGAGGGGGACGAGAGAGTGAGAGGGAGGAGAGAGTGAGGTTTTCTTTTAATGTTTTGAGTGTAGTGAAGTTTGTCGACACAATAGTTTTTATTGCTTAAGAAAGTATAGCGAAATATAACTACAGAACAAAAGATTTATGCTTTTCTCCATAACTTGTTACAAACATTGAATAATACAATTGTATCATAAAAATACGAAAGAAAAAAAAAGCACTAGTTATTTCCGAAGAAATTATAAATTGATGGGCCCAGCGGAAAACTAATTGTACAATTCGATCCGTTGTTGAGATAAATATTGAAATAATCCGATGGGAGAGCTGTTTTTAAAATAAGACTTCGACCCTTAAACAATGAAAAGTTCTAAGTTCTCTAATTAGGAGGTTTACGATTCTTCCCAATTTCTCGGCTTCCTCATGAAGAAAGACGTACGTCCCTCGGGAAATATACAAGAGGGTACAGTGATCCTGCCCCAAAGCACCGATAAAACGCCCTGAATATTGAATTACTCCGTAATTTCCCCGCACGCTCTTGAGGATTTTTCTTTCTCCCTCTGAATGTTTTACGATCCGAATCGAACCCGGGGAAAGATTCTAAACTTATACACATATAAAATACAATAATAAAAGAGAAAAACACTTATCCAGCGGCCTTTTCATATACCGACTCCTCCACTTATCCCTAACGAGTTCCGGACTTAGTATTATTATCTGCGCTCTGAGAAAATGTTAGTAGCTGCCGATATTAAGGGGAGTTCGGCTTGTTGACTAAATCCCCCCAGCTCTTTCTGGAAACGTTTATTTTCCACGCTAGAACCCGCCCTGGGTAATTACATAACAAAAATAATAAATGGAAGACGCTTGGCTACTTGAGTCTTTTAACATAATTTGTTTGGAATATCTGTAGGAAAACGAAAGGGAAAGTTTTTGCGTGTTAACTATATTCTTTAGTTAGTATTAAGTTTAACTCACATAGGAAGTAAGCGTATTACGTTACGACACCTTGTCTATTTCCTAGCATTCCAGAAAACTAGGATTTGGTTACGAAAAAAAAATTCTTCCTAAAAAATTAAATTTTCAAGCCTACTAATAACTAATATGGCCAGATCTTATATGATTGATATGACGGAAATGACTGTTTAATGCATTTTATATACTGCTCGACATGGTTTTAAGGTTAATTACGTTTTTTACAATATTAATATCAATCCATTCTATTTAGTGGTCCGAATGAACAAAATACTTCTTTCATGAAAAATCTAGTGCCTTGAGCGGGATTCGAACCTACGGATCTTCGGCTAGATACGCCGTTGCTCTACCACTTGAGCTACCGTGACTTCGATCCACTCAGACACCTACTTCCCATCTCAACCCAACATTTCCAATTTTCCCTCCTTTTTGCCATATTTCAAATTCATTTTATATTATGTATAATCCCGCTCGTGACACTAATTTTTTTTTTCAACCGAGACCTTACATAAAAAGATTAATTAATTAATATCAATCATTAGTCATTGTATGAGTAATGTCTATATCGTTTGGAATTGATAAAAGATTGTTAAATATTTTTTATTTGTTTGTAAGTAAATGTAATTAGTTAAAGGATTAGGAGGACGTAGTTCGTGATGAGCACCTACTCAGGTACACTCTGTCCTAATTGTGAATTTGTTTCGTACATCCATGCAAATTTTATCCGAAGTTGTCTTTCTGTTTATGGATTGGCCGTGTGGAACGCGTGCGTAAAAAATTAATAATTTTATTTAGCGGAAAATTCTCTTTTCGAACAAAATATCTGGAACATCACAACAAATTGTTGACAAGCTTAGGGTCACGCTTCAAGATTGCCTAATTAAATCTCAATCAATCACGTTTTTTGACATGTTTCCCCCCCACCGACTTCAAAACAAGGCTCTTGTTTCCTAAATATACAGTACGTGGCAAAACGTTCATGTTCGGTTTTTAATGTATGATTTTCGGTTCAATTAATTTTTTACTCTATTAAGGAGTGGTAAATTAATAAATTGAATATATGGCAACTTCAGTTATTTTCGAGTCCATTCTGAGAAAATTTAAGTGTGCTTTTCTGTTCCAAAATGTTCTTCCAAATAATTATTGCTAATGATTGTGATCACTAACCAGCGTAAGTATAAAGGGAAAATGTAAGCTTCACAGTGCTCATATCAAACACAGTTTGGTGTTTTATGTGTTGGGTTCCAATGGGGCAAAAAAAAATTTTTTTTCTTTGATGACCTAATACTATCAATTTTGGTTATTTTTATTTAATTTATTTGTTTAACGAGAAAAATTCAAATTACACATAATCCAATTACGTTTAGTAGTCAATTGACCAAGTTACTTCTTTGAATTAATTATTCGTTTTAAGTAAGGTCTTAGTTGAGATAAAAAAAATCAGTGTTACGAGCGGGATTATACATAATATAAAATGAATTTGAAAAATGGCAAAAAGGAGGGAAAATTCAAAAGGTGAGGTTAAGATGGGAAGTTAGTGTCCGAGTGGATCGAGGTCATGATAGCTCAAGTGGTAGAGCAGCGGCCTATCTAGCTGAAGATCGTGGGTTCGAATCCCGCTCGTAGCACTAGATTTTTCCTTTCAACCAAAATCTTACATAAAAAGATTAATTAATTGAAATAATATAAAATAGAACCAACAAAAATACATTTCACTATATACAATACGCAATGCAATGCTATCATAAAAATAAGATGTACTAAAAGAAAAAACAACCTCTACAATTAATTAATCACAATAACCAAAGAAAAAGTCTTAAACTGCAGACAATTCATAACTATTTTAAAGTGGTAAAAAGACAAATATCAATTTCTTTCAAAAGAGCATTGACATTGACCATTAGACTAGTTAGACTGGAGTACTTAATATATGTAATTGGAGTCATATGATTTTTTGGTGGGAGTAACGATGCTTTCTGGTGTTATAAGACGAAATACAGAAATTTAGACGGGATAAGAAGGTTATATATTCAAAGGGAAAAGACCGAATACTTGTATTTATTTATTTTCCATAATAACTTGTTGTAAAGGTTAACAGTTGATTGAAAACGGTAAATACAACGTTTATGATTTGCTTTGAATCTGTATAGAGCCTTACTAACCCTTTTACACTCTTTAAATTAAAAACATAAACAAATCAGTTTAATTTAATCCTTTTCAGATTCAACATGTTGAGCAAATTAATTAAAATATTTTATTTGATAAAATAATCAACTTGAGGAAAAAATTAATTATTACTTTTTTTTTCTTAAAAGCATAGTTTTAAGCAGAGATCTCTCCCGGGCAATTGCTTTGGACGACGAACGTGGCGTCCGTTGGATACCCCAAAGACTGGGGTGTGCCGCGCTCTCAATGGTCTACCGCGGCCACCGGAAATCTGGATTAAAGAGAAGGTAGTGGTGTACCGCGATTTATGACCGCTAGAAACAATCGTTTTGTTGCTCTTACGCACTGCGGGACTCTCATTTATCTCTTCCTTGATAGGAACTCAACCTAATCGGTCCTTAATGTAAGGATGAGATCTGAAATCATCAAAAACCTTCGTGAACATAGCTGAGCATCAAGAATTCAAGTAAGGTTCTGTTCGACTGAACAAAGTCCCAAATCAGCCAAAGGGAGCCACTTCACACCCCGGTTTGGTTTGAGGCAATCGGGTGACCGGGACCGTGTGTGAAGGAGACGTGGAAAACGCTTTGGTTCACGTGCCATTCGTGAGTCACAGCCTTTTCACACTCAGAAACCAACTCCCCATCTCAACCTACAACCTTTAGAATTTTCCCTCCTTTTTGCCATTTTTCAAGGGGAGTTGGTGTCTGGTGGATTTAAGCCAAGATAGCTCAAGTGGTAGAGCAGCGGCGTATTTAGCCGAAGGTCGTGGGTTCGTATCCCGCACTAGCTTTTTTCAACCAAAACCTTACCTAAAAAGAAGTATTAATTTGGTCAATAGACCGCTGAATATAATGGATTTAATTAATTAAAAAACTATACTCACAATCACAATGTTCACATCTTCACTCTTCTGTCCTCCCCCCTGGTTATCCGCTTTTTCCTCTACTCCATTGTTGCTTCTAAATATACTGAACAACTTTGAAGTATCTTCACAATTTTCGCAAACTAATTGGTCACTTTCGTTGATGCTGATAATACATTTTCGGAGATTTCGTTTGATTCAGTATTTTTTAGTGAACCATATCTTTTATTCGTTCTGCTATGCATTTAAAATCCGGATGGAATTTAAAATGTTCCCGTGATTTGTTTAATCGTCAGGGCAGTCAATTTGTTCTTTTTAACGTGGACATCCCCAATTGATTAAATATAAATTAGGTCCGTAGCGATTCTTCTTTTTCTCTCTCTGAAGATGGCTCCAAAACAAATTGGTGCGTGCCCTTGGCAAGCCATGTTTGAATTCCACTTTTATCTTCCGCATCTCTTGGACTGTCTGTCCAGGCGGGCGATCCCCATTGATTAACCGAAGGAGATAGCCTTCTGCAGCCAATTCCAGGAGCATTCCACCGGGCACAAGATATCCTCCTTGGAATAGAATTTAACGCACCCTTTCCGGATTAGACGCTCTATCTATACGGGAGGCTTCTCGAACAAAAAATCTCCCATGTTGCGATTCATTTGTATTATTGCTATCTCGACGACTTCGTTGCCCAACTCGGAATTGACCTGTCACGTGGAATATACGTGGGTGCCTGCGCGCGGCAAATGACTCCAAAATTGAATGCTGTTATTCCATTGTTGCGAGATGAAATCTGTCACGTTCCATCAACACCGCTGTTGAGCATGACCCGACTCTCAAATCCTGACAAAATCGTCAAATAACCGTACCGTATAAGCTGATTTATCGATAATTGGGACAAAGCTGGGGTTACTGATTTCACTAAATTGGATTATCTGTTCAACTCTAAATCGGGTTTCCCAAACTGCAAATCTAAATCGGGTTTCCTGAACTGCTTGTAAAATGAAAAATTAAACTTCAACGATAACTGAAAAATTTGAAAGTAAGCTTACCATGTTTTAAACGTGGGTCTCGTAGCACGTTACGATGCGGTCTGGTGTGATGCAGGTTTAGAAAAACATTTTCTTTATTGTGTCAATGTTTCGATCTTAGATCATCTTCAGGGCTCAGAGTGTGGTTTTTTTGTGTTGATCTGCCACAGTTGCGTGTCGTGTTGGGAGTGTTAGTCAATACGACACACAACCGTGACATCTACACAGAAAACACACCTTGAGTCCTGAAGATGGTCTAAATAATGATCGAAACGTAGGCACAGTAAAGAAAATGTTTTCTAAACCTACATCACACCAGACCGCATCTCACGATCTCCAAATATTCATTTATTAACGGTCACTAAATACTACACACAACTAAAAAATATTTCTTTGTGTGATTTGTGGAGTGATAAACCTGTGATTTGGTCTCTCTCTTTCTCTCTCTCTCTCTCTCTCTCTCTCTCTCTATTACGTTTTATATCTTTTTCTCTTTATCTTCTCTCCCTCTCTCACTTTTATCTCTCTCTCTATCTATCTATCTATCGATCCATCCATCCATCCATCCATCTATTTATTTAACTCTGTCATCTATCTTATATCTTCATATTCTATAATCTAATATTCCTCGGCTTAAATTTTCGAAAAAAAATTAAAACGATTTTTAAATAAAACAATATTCATTCATTCGTTCAGTGTTTCGCACTCCTCTCTTTTTCTCATTTATTCACTGTTCCTCTCTATGGCGCATTAAAATGTTTATCTTCTGAGACGAAAATTAGTTTGCACGTATATGATGTTGACCTACAATTATTTTGGATTTTTTTCTTAACGTTTACTTTTTGTTGTGAAATACATATTCCGTATCTCAGTGACTCGCTTTCGAAAATGGAAATAATTTAGATGATAAATTAAAATAAGATATGCGCGTATGACAAAATCAGGAAGAACAGGTAGGAGATTGATCATGCGTGAATAAGCTATAAGTTCACTAGTAAGCAGAACGCACCACTAAGTTTCACGATGAAGATGATCCTTTATGTCACCTCTAATCATACAGTTTTGCCCCTATAGTATTTTCAGAACACGTGAACAAGGATTTCCTTTACACTTCTTTCTGCAAGTTGCGGTTCCGGAGGTAGTTCAATTCGTAGGCTGAATTTTTGGCATCACTCAACAAATCGCTTCAGTTCTATGGTGTTGTAATTGTAACTTGAACGTGGCTGCACTCAATTTACGCGTCAGTGGCAACGTGTAGGAAGTTTTATTCGTCCAGATTTACATAGGGCTTTCGGAACATTTTTAATATGGTAGGATAGCGCGAAATTACGCGAGTGAAATCCCGCCGCGTTTCTCCTCTTAGATTTGTCCCTAGCATTAAGCTGTTCGGGTTTTGATTATCATCTGGGTTGTGCGGTTTTGTTTCCGAAGCCAACAAAAACGGATCTCCATTTAATATAATACAACCCTCTGTTTCCCCCTTCGCCTCCTTATCTTTCACTCCCAAGAACTAGGGCTCCGACTGGAATTCCAAACGAGGCGTAAAAACGATAATTTACAGCCTTTCGGCCCCCATACTCTTCTTCTCCTTCGTCGTAGAGGCTGTAAAAGTTTCAGGGATTTTTACGGTGACCGGCCGTAATCCATCCCGACGAAAATCACAAAGCTTGAAACGGGTTTCAGGCAGCACATCCCTGAATTTTAGTGAACACATCTACACGGAAAACCACATTTTAAATCGAAAAATGAAAATTTCTCACGTTTTAAAATTTGAACAAATTTCTTAAATCCGTTCATCCGACCTTCGGATTATTTGATTGTTCATGTTGGTTGTAGTTTTATTTTATCTTCAGGCTCTATCTTATTAATCTATTCTTAGTCTTTTAAGACCGTCAGACATCCTGTAAATGCTAAGGAATTGACGAAACTGACAAAACAATTTACGGCGGAATCCATCATTGGACAAGATTAAGAAAACCAGTTTCATCAATTGATTATATCAATTCCTTTTAAAAAATTCCGTTATTTTTTAGCCATTAACTGGTATCACACGTTTTCTCTATGTTACAATCACCAATATTGCCTCAATCACTTGAAACCTGGACGTTCGACTTTTTACAACGTTTTTTACATCCGTAACATCGTTTTACTATGTATCTCTAATAGCCTTTAAGAATCAACTACGACTTCCCACCTTCACGAAACACGCGGATGTACCCTGTTAAGCAGACATTGGGAAAGAGGAGTACGGAGGGACAGGAGCTCGACCTGTCACCTCCTAAACCGTACACACCACACCTTACCCCTCTTCATTCTACAATCCCAAACTAAAGTGCCGATGGATGGAAGAGGAAACTGCACCGATAACGCAGCCTCGAGGGTACCACGTAACCCCTTTGAGTAATCAACCTTACTCCGGAAAGAAGACTCCTCCGGTGAAGTCTTTTTTGATCGCTTGTAATCGTGGGAATCACATGGATAAACCAAAAGAATCCACAAAAACAAAAAACGCGGGGGACTTGCAAACGAAGACCCCCCCCCCCAAAAAAAAACCAACTTATGGAAATCGAAGAGGGCTCCGAACCATCTTCAACTCCCATAAACCAAGAATTAATTGTAGGACATCTCGCGTCACTTCCTGCATATTTGGGAGGGGTCCTTCACAAAAAAACCAAACCAGAAGACGAAACCACTCAAATGGTGGCGACGGAGAAGAGGCGTAAACGGCAATCGAACGAGCTAAAGAAAAGAGCAGAGCCAATCCTGAAAAGAATCAAGAAAAAGAAACAAAACGCAAGTTTTCAATTCTGACACCGAGCCACTGTAAGCGTTAACCCCAAAAACCAGGACCAATGCCAACCAAAGATGGTAAAAAGGACACAACTTCTCCAACTTGGCCATGACCTTCTTCACTTTTAAATCCAGAAACCCGCTAAATCCTCTCAAAAAAACTATTGCCTCGAAACCTCGTCACATAATTGTTCATGTTGAGTGCCAGTGATGGTCGGGTTCTCATAACATCCGCCGGGGCCAGTGTTGTGACCAAAGCAAATAGCATATAGTGCACACATTAGTACATGATATAATAATGCAAATAAATTACACATTTTAAAAAACCAGACAATTATGATGACAACGTAATTTTAAGTCGTTTCGTTAAGATTGAATAGAGCTTTGAAGGAGCTAAGATGGAATAGAACCAGAATTAAATAGTCTGCTGTTTCACACCTCAATTTTCTTTATTCTGGCAAATTTCCGCTGTTAGTTTTTATTATTATATAATAAATCAATTTTCTCCCACCCGTTTTTGTATCTAATGTAGTCGGTGTTGGAAGACGGGACGAATTGAAAACCTAGTTCTGAAAAAGTACTCGTCAGTCGCGGAAGGCGGCCGGAGACGGGATAGTTAGCATATTTCCGTATTCATGGCACTGCCCTGGGAGTGTTTACCTGCCTGGGCTGCTCTCCTGCAACTGTTTACCTCACTTCTTAGCCCCTTTGACTCTCGTCGGCCTAAAAGCATTAAGGAACCAACACCGGCGACAACCTAGGAGGAAAACTTCCGAAAGCCTTAATTTTACGATGAAATTATTTTAGAGGCTGTTACTAAAGATGTAAAATTGAATTGCCATTCTGGAAAAGGCAATAAATTAATAAATAAATGATCAAAAAAATATCTTAAGAAATTAAGTTATTTCAAGTAAAAAAAACTACTTAACATGTCTCAAGAAAGTGGAATAAAAATAATAAATTACTGGGCTTCTCGATAAAAGATACATTATAATTGGCGTTAATTTTCCTTGTATCTTGTTGAAAATATGTTATTAACCGATGTACGAGTTTGTTTTTAAATCGACGACCACAAATCTAGAACACACTGGTTCCGTCACGTACTTTTATTTACAACTCGTGCCTTAACTGCCTCCGTGGAAAGTATCTCCGGGCCGCCAGCACGCACGTAATGTCCATCTGATGAAACGCCTTTTGTTCACTTTCAAAATCCCGGGCTTGTGGTTTTTTGAATAATGAGTGAGGGGTATCGCCGTTACATATGGATCCTGCCGGATTATCGGTCAGGCGAAATTTCGCCATTTCAGTTTATGTACGAATCAGTTTTCCTCCAGCGAGAATCATTCTTCTGGAAGACGAGTAACACGTTTTTCTTTAGTATCATGTACAAGAAAAATATTTTACGTTTATCTTAATTAACCTTGTTATCAGAGGGAAATAGATTAAAGAATAAATTTCATTGTTTAAAAATTTTAGTGTTCTCGAAAAGAAAGCTGTTGATCAATATAACTAATATTTAAAGCAGTGCGATTTGATAAGAAAATCCATAATACACATTACAATACAAACAAATGGCATATGTCATAGCAATATCTGGACAGGTTGATTGTGCTTCATAAGTTTCAGCGAACCTATCTACATACAACTTGATTTGAATATATTTTTATATATTATTCAAAGTTTCACATTTATTAACGTTTAATAATTGAGTCTTTGTCTAAAAAAGTAAAAAAAAAAAANAAACGAAGAACCCCCAAAAACCAACTTATGGAAATCGAAGAGGGCTCCGAACCCTCTAGAACTCCCATAAACCAAGAATTGTAGGACATCTCGCGTCACTTCCTGCATATTTGGGAGGGGTCCTTCACAAAAAAACCAAACCAGAAGACGAAACGAAGAATTGCTAAGAAAAATGAAAAAAAGACGGGCAGATAAAATTTGTTGTTGATTTTTAATTAACTTTCAATTAATTAAGGTTTTTAGTTGAGATAAAAAAATCAATGTCAAGAGCGAGATTCGAACCCATGACCTTCGGCTAGATATGCCGCTACTCTACCACTTGACTTCGATTAGTGTCCGAGTGGAGTAGTGGCGTATCTAGCCGAAGGTCGTGGGTTCGAATCCCGCTTGTGACATTGACTTTTTTATCTCAACTAAAAACCTTAATTAATTGAATGATATTAATTGGTCAAGCGGATCACGAAAACTAATGAATTTTTAATTAACATTTCAATATCGCGTATTTTCTCCTCTTGCTTTAATTACATCTTGAAGCGCCTCGGCATACTTTCTACCAGTCTAGAGGAAATGTCTCTTTGCTGTCTGTTAGTCCATTCTTTTTGAAGAGTCCTTCAAGATCGTGGAGTGTATATGGAAATGATGGATGTGCTCTTGTTCGTCTTTTTAGGTTATCCCATAAACGTTCGATGGGGTTCAAGTCTGGAGAACGGACCCAGGCTAAGACCCTGATGTTATGTTGTTGAAGTTAGGTTTGTACTTTGCGGCATGTGGATGGGCATTATCGTGAATTTGACTAGGATTGTCGCTAATCTCATCGAGGCAACGCATGATGTTTCAAAATTTCATCCACATGGCGAGTGGCCAAGATCCACCCTCCACGAACACACAACTCTGTGCGACTCTGTTGAAATTCCCGCTACTGAGCTACATTGAAAAGGTTGGCTCAGGGAAAAATTACAAGTTTCGTACCTCTCGTTTCGCCTTCTCGTCACTCGTTCACCCTCATCTGGAGATCGTAGAGCAAATCTTCACTCATCCATAACGTACAGCAGACCAATCGTCCAAAAACCAATGGCTGTGTTCTCGAGCAAATGCGAGCCGTGCAACTCTGTGTGTCCTGGTCAATTCTGGCCCTCTTACGGGGCGAAAAGCCATCAGTCCATACTGATTCAATCTTCTTCGGGCAGTGCGTTCAGAAATTAAGGGCAAAATTTTCTTTTATCCAGAAAATGAAAAAAATCAATGGTTGGAATTTTTTCCTGCCAGTGTAGATTATTGTATAGGTACGATTGCTGGCACGAAGTGAAATCTTTTCTCAAATATTTATTGACGGAATTCATATGTTATTTAAGTTGAATTGTTATGCAATACAAGCTGTAGTTCTCTTTTCTGGCATTACTTTTAGGGGGGAAAATTGGATTGGATCTATAACGTTTGAAGTTTACTGGCTGTAGATTACAATCAGAGCCCGCATCTCTCCATAAATATCCGAGGCACGATCTGGGGGTCGGGTTTTGACTACGGATTTTTCATATCCCTAGGTAATACGGGTCCGTCTGGTTTGGCTATATGAAATCAAACCAAACCAAACCATACCATTTTATTCCCAAATTAGTTTTTTTGTATCATGAGAATATCACCTGTATAATTACTATTTCCCCAAACTAGGAGCCCTTCAAACAATGCATCAATCTCGTCTCACTAGAAAAAATGAAGATGGACACAAAAGCCTCTTTCCTTTCAGAAACTGCGAATCCCTGTCCTCGCCAAAGAATTCAACGAATCAGTCCACAATCCGCCTTCTGAAGAAAAAATCTAATCACCGATGGCTACTATTCACGCTCCAGTGTGGGAATCCGCCTTTTTTCGTTTGAGAACGGTTAAGGCTTAATCCGATGCCTTGTTTATATTATTGTTTCGTAACAGCATTACCCTGAAACAATGAAGAATACCATCTTTGTTACACTTGCAAAACTTGGTCTTCTAATTTTAAGCATCAAATAACATAGGGAGGGCAGCTCACTAGTTGTTATATGGTCACGTCAACTAAGTTTATTATCAAACCACACAGCACGTATCTTACACTGTCTACTCCAACGTACCCATCGTTTAAGGATATTGACTCATCTTTACATTTGTACTGATTCATTTACGTTGCATTACTGTCAAACCATTCCACTAAACTCTGGATAGCCTGGTTACTAACATTTTCTAGAAAGTTTTTGATTTGGGAATGGCATATGCTCAATTAATTGAAGTTAGATGCCGATTAATCTAAAGTTGGTATTAACCTAGTATCACACCTATGATCGTACACAGTCCTGCTAATAAGGACAATCGTTAATAAATGTCCTCCGCGATGGTAATAATAAATGAAACCGCGTTTTGCTTAAAATTAGAATAACATGGGAAGTCGAAATGAGAAGTTTGTGGTCTGGGCGATCAAAGTCACGGTAGCTCAAGTGGTTGGAGTAGCGGAGTATTAGCTGACAGTCTTGTGCTCGATTCTCGTCAGTGAATATTGCTTTAAAATCCTTTTGTTTAAGGTATTGGTTGAAATGAAAAGGTTAGTGGTCACGAGCGGGATTCGAACCCACGACCTTCGGCTATTTGGTCAATCGAACCACGAAATATAATGGATTTGTTTTCAAGTGATCGGGGTTAGTGTTATTGGGCGATAACTACTGATTTTTTTATCATCTTTTCTTACTCAAATATTAGATTTCTGATTTGTTTATGTAATGATAATGTAACAAGCAAGGTTAGCTAGGCCGATTAGAGTCAATTATGCCGTATTTTTAAATTATTTCAGGTTTACAGCCAAACAGTAGAATTGTGGTGCATATTTCACTTTCGTTGGTCCCAGACGTGTACATTTTAGTAAATCAAGCCGTAAGAATTTCAATTGAGAAAGAACGCAACATTGTGTCACCGGAGATCCTTCTGAAGAGAGCACAAGTTGACACGTAGGCAGAGCCTGTGCCGACTCAGAGACCCTGAGCCGGAACTATTTATGCTATTAATTGTATTATCCTCTGAGGCCAATTGTAAGGTCGCTTTTTTGAAAGCATTTCAGTTTGTTACAAGTGTTGTATTGTACTTGGGGGTGAGTTAATTGATACGAGTCTGGTCGTACTGAAAACAAATGAATGAATGTTACAGTACATTCAGATAATCTCTTTGCTTTGCTTAAACTTGAAATAATTTCAATCCTAAAGATGAGATGATGTATCAACCTGCTTTTGAACAACTTGGAAAAAAAGATCTTCAGTGAGGTCACAACAGAACGACAATTATTTAAATTTTTGACGAGCTTTCGACGATTATACCGTCATCATCAGAGCCTATTTATTTTAGGAAAATATCGCAGTTAGAACATGTTACATCATTTAAAAAAACATTATTTTTCTTACTTTAAATCGATGAGTGTTGAAATATATCTTAAGAACAAGAAACTGCATTTATAATCAGATTATTTAAAATTGGCTGAAGCTCGGTATTGTTGTTTGTTTTTAATTATTTCCATACTGAGCTTCACCTATTTTTTAATAATCTTATTATAAAGGCAGTTTCTTGTACTCAAGATATATTTCAACACTCATCGAGTTGAAGTAAGAAAAATAATTGTTTTTTAAATGATATAACATGTTCTAACTGCGATATTTTCCCAAAATAAATAGTCCCTGATGATGACGATATAATCGTCGAAAGCTCGGGAAAAACATAAAGAATTGTCGTTCTGTTATGACCTCACCGAAGATCCTTTTTCCAAATTTCAATCCAGTTTATGACATCATATGTAAATTAAAATTGTAAAAACACCTTTTGGTGATCAGTGTATTGGTGGTCAATGATATTATTTTATTTCGCTAACGAAGATGAATGAGAAATTCCTTCATCATAGACTAAGATCAAATAACGCCTATTATTATTCCAGATACTGCAAGAATTTTATTTTATTTTATTTTTTTTATTGGGGCTTTCGACATCTAGGTCGTTTTTTATTTACCCTTTCAAACACTACATTCATACAAATAAATACATTCATACACATAAATACATCCACACAGTACACTCATTCCGTTTGGTCGGTGGAGTACTGATAATCCTCCACCGACCTATATTTAAACTAATCTAGATTGGGGTCGATGGAGTACTTTTATAAATATTCCGCCATCGACCCCGGACACACACTCTTACGCTCTCATCGTTCGAGGGGTGATGATGACGTTATATTTCACCCTCATCATTCACGCTAATAAATACATACACTCAGACAAAACATATAGACACACAACACATAAGACATACTATATACAATTAAAAAAAAAAAAACAATTTCCCCTAAAAAGCGGAACAGGGGACTCTGAAACTCGCTACCGTGCTCGAGAACTCTTCTTAAGTCCGGCGGCATGCATAGACGCTCTCTGTATGGAGCCAAGGCATGACACGCCTCTATTATGTGGGACACATCGAGCAACCTTTCTCTGCATAAGGGGCACCTGCGCGGGCTTCGGCCCAAAAGCAGGTGCCCATGTGTCAACCGCGTATGGCCAATCTTCAGTCGGGTGAGGACGATCCCTCGTCTCCTGCTCAGATTCTCTGAGGGCCATCTACTGGTCGTGCTCTTGACTCGCAAGAGCCTCGTAAGAATATTATTCTATTCCATCCTTGTTCACGGGTGTAAACCAACACGTACAAACACTATTTCAATAACTAAACGGACCCAATTCTTTCAGACAAGATCGGTTTCTAAAGCCATAGATTGTAAAATTATTTTCAAAATAAAAAGATTTTACTAATTAGCGATTTTCGTTTAAATGGCTTAAGTTAGGCCTCCCATTCGTTAATATTACTACTTCCAAACGCACAGTTTATAGTCATCGGATTAAGTTCGAAATTAGCATTTGCAGTTCATAAAACGCTACCTACTAGAGATTCTTATGTCCTATCTGCTGAAGCTAATTAATGAGCACTATTTACAGTTGCGAGTATCTCTTCTGGTGTTCCGCAGGGAGGTGCCTCGGTCTGTGTCTATATATATACACTTACTCTGTATAGAAATTATTGGTCTAACTCTATTCCAGGACGATGTAAGCAGTAGCAAATCCTGAAACCGCTAGGCATAGATTCAAAAGCTACATCCAAACGTTGAAACATGGTTGCAACGAAACTTCAAAAATTAAGTTCACATTACAACGAAAGAGGTGACTGCAGTGCATCTAGAACAATAGATACCATATGTTCAACCAGGTTCCTAAGCTCTTGCTTCGTGTACATATCTGACAACTACAAAATAACAATACAGAATCAGGCGCCTCACCTCAGAAGTTGAATAATCGTCGTCCGCTATAATAACGCACACTGTATCTTTCTATTAAAAAAACCTACGGATGTACTCATCCACTTAGGTTCTGTAGTCCACATTCATCCGAATCTAATACAATTACTGGAGGTTCTGCTGTTTTGCGAGATAAATGCTGCAAATTACATTCGGATGTTTGATCATATAAACAACTGCTACCAGACCTTGCCGATAACAACTGCTACCAGACCTTGCCGATAATGTTCGACCCTCTCCAAATCAACGTCGGCTGATAAGAGAACGGCCGAAATGTTAAATCAAGAGTTACCTTATAGTGCTTGTAAAGTTTCACAGCTTATAAAAAGGTTGTAGGACGGCATTGGGCGCTTCTCTACGTGCATGTTGTTATTTCCTATGTACACATAAAGTTGTTCAGGAGAGCAGCTTCCATAAATAGATTAGCAACAATTAACTGTTCACAGGTGTGAACACAAAGTTCTCCAATTTATGTTTGTATCGATGGGTGGAATTGTGGAAGCGTATTTAATCAAAATATTTGATTGTGGTTTGATAATATGGTTAAATCCGTCCGCTTAGGCGATTTGCCTAAATTAGAGCCGAATCGAAACAAATCGGGTAGAAAAAGAAAAGCCAATTGAAAAGGAGGGATTAAGAGATTAGAACTTGCAAATTTGCTTAAAACAGGTCCAAATTAAATAAATAGGGAGGAAGGCAGGAAGCCGGTATTCCATTAGCCCGAAAGAGAGCCCTTCCACAACATCCCCGTCCTGGATGTAATGAAGTGAAATGCAAGAGGTCTCCGGAGTCGCAGACGGCAGAATGCAAATGTGCCCTTCCCCTCACGAACGTCCTTCACTATCGGGGACATTACCTTCAACGTCGGGGGAAATGGGTCCATTTCACCCCCATTCACCTCACGGCTTGTTTAAACACCCCATTCACATTCTCCTAGCCGAAGGGCCCGGCTAATTAAACGGTCCCACTCCGCGTTACTTATCGCCCTGCCGTTTATTAGTGCATATTTTCTCTTGTTCGGAATTCATTTTCCGACTGGCGTCGAACGCTCGTCGCCTTAATTATTCCGATCGATAAAAAGACACCTCTCCACTTTACGCCTCGGTATTCGTTTTTCTTTTAATAACCCCCCGTCCAGAATTAATGGAATTATAATTATATGCAGGCAACGCAAAATACTTATATATTATTCAACAAGTCTTTTTACCTTAAGGAAACAGGTGGACTTTTATTTTCGTCAAGTTCCATGAACTTTCCACGTTGGCTACGCACTCTTATTCTGAACTGCTCACAAATTAATTTTGTAATTTATATGTTGTATTTAGCGTCCGTTAATTGATGATTATTTAGAGATCATCAGATGCGGTCTTACACGACGTAGGTTTACAAAAACATTTTCCCAATCGTGCCAACGCTTCGATATTTATTGAGATCATCTTCAGGGCCTGGGATTTATAAACATAGTTTAAATTATACAAATACATATAAGATGTGAATATGAATTTATACAATGGTGTAAACAATATAGAAATTTTAGGTTTAATCAAAGTATTTGTACTCACTCAAGTGTGTGTTTTCTGTGTTGATGTGTCACTGTTGTGTGTCCTGTTGAGAGTGTTAGTGTGCTATTGATTTTAAAAAAAAATTTATACATATATGTTTGATTTTGAAGGAGCGGGGAAGGAAGAAGGGTTGAAATTCATTTTTCCACGAGGAGTCGGCTTCTTTGAGATGAAAGGGGCCGACAATGGAAAAAAAGGGTAATGGTTTGTCGTTCGGGCCTTGTTAGCCTTTTAGGATTATTACAGTCGGTATTATGAGGGAATGGAGAAATAAATTGCTGGAGATTTAGACTGTAGATTTGTTTGATGTGTGGAGTCGTTTTACATGTTGTAATTTGCTTTGTGTGTTATTGATATTGAATTTGATCTATGATACTAGTGTAGTTGAATTTGCATGTGTTTGTTCTGTAATTGATGTTGGGTTTATCTCTGCTGATGTAAACCATTTCTAAAAAGTTACGTTTATGTTTGTTGTGTTCTGTGTGTAATATTTTTGGATTGTTGAGGTCGAAATTGTGTTGGTGTTCAAAATGGTGGGTAGCCAGTGCTGTCGGATTTTGTTTGGGTTTTTTGCAATCAAAGATATGTTACTTTACCCTCTTATCCACATATTGTGATGTTATTCCTACGTAAGTTGCCCGGCAATTTATACAAATGATTTTGTAAATTACATCAACCTTTTTGTTACAGGTGTGATATTCATTTTTGAAAAAAGGGTGTGAATAGTTTTATAGTTTTTGAAGGCTATTTTAAACTTCTCAGAACAGATATGTGTTTAATTTGTGTGATAAGCCGTGAACGAATGGAATGAATATGTATGTTGTTTGTGTTTGATAGAATTGATGTGGTGTTGTTTAGCGTAGTGATTCTTAAGGAGGATATGTTTGTATATCTTTATGTTCTTATGGTGAAATGATTTAGGGTAATAATTCTGTGAAGTAGCCCTTTGGCCGTGTTTCGTATTGTATGTAAAGTTGAGGTAGCGATCTGTGTTTCTTCGTTTTTGATACCAATCTGAGATTAACGTGCCATCTGGTTGTTTTATTACGTGTGTATCTATAGGTATTGTTTTGTTGTTTTCGATTTCATGTTTAAATTGTAGCCGTGAAAGCTGTTAAATGTATCTAATGTAGTTTGAATTTGATCTGTGGGAAGTTGTGGTATGACTGTTTAATAGATATGTCATAATTGTCTGTAAGAACTGGACCTAGCTACCCATGTCTATGCCAAATAGTTGTTTGTAAAAATGTTAGTTGGATGTAAAATTCCCCCAATTTTCTTTGTAATAGAATTTAATGTAATTTATAATAAAAATACTATAGAAAATCAATTCTCCAAAATTGGCAATATCCCCTATTCATTTTTGAGCAGTTTATAAATCTATCATTGTTTTGTTAAGTGTGTCGCCAAAATCACCATCTATCACAGTAGTAGTATAATAAGGAGAAGTGATATTTATTCATTCATACACGCTGAAAAAAATCGATAACCACTATAATATTTTATCATCAGTTTTTCTGTAAAATTTCAGGAAAGTATCTTAAGATCGAATGTCTAACCATCAAAATATAAGACATAACTTATGGCGGGTGGGGGTCTGCGAGTCTGTGAACACTTTGTTCCGACTTTGGGTCTGTTTAAACTCGCGAGCTTTAGATGTTACTCTAACGCGTTTCTGACAGATAGCTCCTCACTGCAGATAGCATATAGCAAAACCCAAAGCCTGCGAGTCTAAGCGGACCTTTAATAATCCACATCTTAATTAAGGTTTGATGCATGAGCTACTCTATGACTGTAAAAATTTACAAATGTAGCTACTTTGCATTCAGCAGGCGGAATACACCTATCCTAACCGTTCAGTATTCATTACTACATTGAACAGTGTATATTAAAGATTTGAGGGTTCGCTTTCTTCAATTGATATCCTTCAATCATCGTATTAACCATAACAGAGCCATTAAACAATTATATTTTGTTTCTTTTGCAATTCAAGATTTTAATCACTACATTTCAACCATCCGACCACTTTTATGATATTGCTAGTGAGAGAGCGACCACCGAGTGGGAGAGAGAGAGTGTGAGTGAGAGGGAGGGAGGGAGGGAGACCAACAAACAGAGAAAGATAATAATAATAATAATTTATTGCACCAACACACGAAGAAAATAAAAATTACAGACAATTCAAACAAGAAAATAAACTTAATTCGGCAAGGTAACGTCTGCCGGAGTTTGAATTAATTATTAACGAAGTCCTATAAAGTAAACGTACAATGCATTAAGCTAAATAAATACAGTGGTATGCTAAATGTAATATTTATAACAAAATACTAAACAATAAACTAAATATTTACCAATGCATCGGTAATATATTAATAGAAATAACCGAAATATGAATAATACATAAAATAAGACACATATTAACTGAATTCAAGTCCTAAACAGAATAGAGAAACAGAAAAAACTGGGAAGTAAATATCAATGAAACGGAGCTGAGAACGGAGAAACAGAAGTATCAAATATCAAGGGAAAGAGCGGGGGAAGAGAGATAAGTAGTAAAAGAGAAAAAGGAAAAAAATACTTAGTTAATTCCTTTAGATTCCTAATTAATCATTTAATCAATTAATCAATTAATAATTAGATTAATTCCTTAGATCCTTAGCCTTCGATAAGCCCAGGCCGCTTTTGCATAATTGACTAAGTGCGTCCAATCTGGTCCGTTGAGCATTTATGAGTCTGTCCATTGACACGGTTCTTTCGCCGAACGCAGAGAAACGATAGGAGGATAGAATGGGGCATTCCGCGACAAAATGGAATATGTCTTCCTTTACCCGGTAATTGCACAACTCACACTCCTGTTGGCTGAGGAGATCATAGGCTTATGCCGAAGGTTCAGCAATTCTCACCTCAGTTTTAGGATCCAGCGTATGTCTGTAATGCTCTTATTTGGATTTGGGTCCCCAACCAGGCACATCTGACCCCGTGATCCAGCATCCTTCATATACGGTATCGACGGGAAGCCTGTACCCTGTCTATGTTGCTCAGTATAAAACTATCCTTCAGTCGACTAATAATTGACTAGAGTTGAAGAGAGAGAGAGCCGTACTCTCGGGAAGAGAAAGATGATACAATTGCATTAAAATATTTATTTTTTTAAATCACCGGTTCTTTCTCATTCAATTAAAATTGATGGTACCAGGGTAAAACTAGATGGGTAATTAGACACGTTGTTGACTCACAGTATAAATATCGAAATAATAAGATATGAAACGGGCGTCGGTGGCCGCAACAGTTTAGGCGTTGACACGGCGCTCATCATTGTAAGGTAAAGGGCCTGGGTTCGAATCCAGCAACCCTGCATTCAAACCCGACATACTTACAAATGTTTTTTTTTTTTTTCAAAAACACCGGCACCCCGAGGGTTTATATTACCTTATTATACGAACCTCGTAAAAAACATAAATAAATAAGATGGGAGAACTGTTTTTAAAATAACAACGATTTGACCTTTGTAGCAATGAAAAGATCCATGCGGAATTATCTAATAGCATTAATTATTGTTTTATTTGGTCTTTATCGGCCATTTTAGGTAGAAAAAAAGTAGAGTAAACTAGTTTGAACCCAGCACATGACTCCCAACAGGTAGTTGGACGTTAGCCCACCTGTATGATGTGACCTCTTATCTTCAATGTTAGTTGATTATATACGACACTCTACATTTTTGTAAATTATAATGTCACCCCTTGAACATTACGCCCACTTTTAATTGTTTAAAATTTGGATTGAGAAATTCTGTTATTAGTGGTGGAAATCATGTTACGCCCTTTGACTGGTATTCCAAAAAGTGCTTTCTATTCTGTTAATATTTTGCACGGTGTTTAACCGGAGGTTTATTATTGAATGGCCTCGTTTATAACAAAATTGCAGAGTAGGAAATTTAACGGTGAGTTATTTCGTTGATTCGATATTCAGGGAGAGTGGAAGCCACCTGTCAGATAATTACATCTGACAATTGAATGCTGACTTGTTTTAGCCGACCCTGTTATTCTGTTTTTTAATCTTACGCCTGTATACAAACCAAAATTAGTTTAGCTGTTCATTGGATAAAATAATATTAGCAACAGGCAAAAATTTCTTTGTTCGACTGATGTCGTTTCTTCTCTTAATTACACATTCCCACATTGGACATTTTACAACAAAATAAATATTCGAGTAACAAACGAAACCCGATATTTTTACAGTGCAGATATTTTTAGTTATATTTGTATAAAGGGGTATTGTTTTAAATTTAAGTTAATTTATAAAACGTTCATGGTTTGGTTTTTCAAAAGTGCAAGGTCAGCGCTCACCTTCCTTCTTCAGCTCATGCGGAACTTTACTTTTAGTTTACTTCGTTGCTTGGGGAATGTCGGTTTCTTAGTTGTCAGTGTTTTTTCAAAGAATACCCAATGGGTTTAGCCTTGAAACAAATGTTTCTATGTTTATGTAAATTACAGAAAACCGAAGTTAATATTGAACCGTTGCAAAGAGGATGGGCTATACGTATACGATGTCCTGATAATTCAGTCAAGCCTAAAAATAAAATGCTTAAAGGTAATTAATTTGGATGTGAAGTGTCACAATTGGCCGGTATACGCGTCTTTATAAGCACATGTCTAATCCGAAAGTATAAAAGAAATAACGATTAGTAAGTGGGTAACAAAACAGTAGCCTTCAAAGAAGAAACGCTTTTGAGAAATCCGCTCGCCCGTTGTAGTTGCGCATGACGATGGCACAACAAAAATAATAAACGCTTCTTCATTTTCTTCGTGTTTTCATATTTTGTCTCCGCGGCACGTCCGCGGCCTTAATATTCGCAATGCACGTCGAAGGATCTGATTCGATGTTTCTCATTTTGCAACCGGCTTTCTAAAGGGCGGAATAAACATCGCCCTCCAGTAATGGTAATGGTTGGAAGCAAAGCGCCCGGAGCTTCCAATCGCTCCCATCACGCGTCCGAATATATAAAATAAAATAACTGTAACATTCTCGAAAGGTTAGATGTGGAATAACATCGTTTCATACGGGCTTTCTCCTATCAGATATGAAGATTGAATAATAATAATAATATAACATTCCGTCGATTATACGTAGATTATGCAATATTCTAATGCGTGTTTTCATTATCTGTTTCAGGTATGTACAGTGGACTGGAAAAAATAAATCATACATGTCTAGTGTTTATGATCCTGCTTTAAAAGGCAACTCAACAGGTGGGCAAATTTTGAATTTAAATAAGGCCGTGTACATTTTTATTACATGCCACTTTCAAATTAATATCTTACATTGTCCATAATTCGGTCCCATTTTGGTCGGCTGATATCATCACTTGTCCCGTAGTTTCGTCGTTTCGGATCATCCTACTCCCATCCTTTCAATTTTGATTTGACAATTTCGCCATCTTAACATAATGGGTTTATTTCAAGAATCATAAATTCTGCTCCTCGGAGAAGAACTGTGTAATTTGAAATTTGACCAAATTACATAACTTCAAGCGGAATTGTGCTTCTGCAGTGCGAATGAATTGCTTCTCTGTGCGGATTTGAATGATAGGAGTATTAATAAAATTAACGAAAATTAACAAGTTGCAATATACAATTTCAGGGGGTTATTAAATTCAATTAGCTCCTGGGCCACTGAAAATGAGGGGCCTAACCTTAGTGTAGAAAGTCTCAGGTTATTGTGTTTAGATTCTGTCCTCCAATCTTTAACCTTTTATCCCTCAGTTTACCATTAGCAATCATCCTATTCCTTTTTGTCCCACTTCAAGTACCTTGGGACTGCACTTGACCAGACCTTATCTTGGAAACCACGTATATTTCCCAGTTCTCCAGCCGCTGCTTTTCTACCTTCTATCAGTTCCGTCGTGTCGTGTCAGTCACCTTCTCCCCATTACTACCCGTAAACTCCTGGTTTCCTCTCTTATTCTGGCACACTTTAAATACGGATATGTTGTGTACGGGGCACTCACTGGGGAACTTGGTGATAGACTTCAGCGCATAGGATAGCTTTATTTTCGGCTCTTCAAGGAAAACTCGGCTGGAGTGTGTAAACTGGGTATACCATTTTTATTAAAAAATGTAAAATTGAACATGGTGATAAATGCATTAATAATATAACAGATTTTGATCTACCTCCCATTTTAAATATGTATGTAAATAATATTAAACGTCCAAATAATTAAATTGATTATTTTCATTGTTATTATTTAATATTTATTTAATTTAATAATATTAAGGTATCATTCTAATTTTTATCTTTTATCTTTAATCACTAATTTACAATTAATTTCTTGCAGTATTTATTATTATAATATTTATTTGTTTTATAATTCCCGCTTTTCGCACGTTCAAATTGTGCGCCATTAAAAAACCAGCTGCTCATTGGAACGTTGCGTTGGAGGGGGTATCAGCGGGTTCACTTTTGCAATTCATGTCGAGAGACGTGGTTGTAAAAGTCCTTCAACCTGATGATGAGCTCAAGGGCTCGATATTCGGATTGTTGCAAAAAACTTACTGTGAGTAGGAACTATCTTTAGAAAAAGGATTGAACACCCCACTCACTCCATCATTCATCATATCTACTGGGTATACCCTTTCCACCGCAGGCTATACATCCTTGGCTCCTTATCAAACAGTATTTGCCCACACCCTTCCTTAAATATATGATCTTCTAACGGGCTTAGGTCTTCGGTACATAGTTCATCTGATTTTCCAACCTCCCAAGCACAAGTCCCGTCTATTTGATTGACTCCCGTAATTGTAACTTAGCACCAGTTGCCCAATTCCTAAGTTATTATTAAATTATTGAAAGGCAGCTCTGAATCGCAAAGCATGACCAAACCCAACAGGCCTCTTCTCGTCGAATTCTCCTTTCTCCCGATGACAGTGTGGCCAGTGTAAGGACGTATTTACGGTACTTAGGAATATCACTGTCATTGTTTTTAGTCTTCAAGGAAACTGTTTCCTTTTAAACGCAATTAAACATAACGCCTTTTTATTTTATATTTTATTTGTTTTGCCTTAAAAAGTAGGTATGAGTAATGCATGAAATAACCGACTGAAGACGCCATGGTTTCATGAAAGCTTTTTCCCGCTTGAAAATGTAAATAATTGATCCTTTTACCTTTTTTCTGTGATATTACCATAATACCGTAGCACTAATTTTATGAAAATCTCTTTTCATCCGCCTGTTCTCGCTCAATTAATTAATTTTTGTACATTTATTACGCACTGTCTATTACAAGATAAAAAAAATACAAGCGGAAAACTGACATTGCTTGCGGCAAGGCGTCTAAAATATAATTAATTCTTTAATAATCGTATAAAATAAGACTTTGTTGAAGTTACAGTGTGTCAATGGGGGATATAATACATTGAAAAATCATGCAAAATGATATCTGCACCCTTGAGGCAAAACTGGTTTAGGCGAACTTTTAAGACTTTAATCGCTTAAATCGGGAAGCCAACTTCAATAATTCTACTTTTCTATTTGTAAACTGACATAACTCAGACATCTTTTTTTGTAAGGTTTTTGGTTGAAATGAAAAAGCTAGTGCCACGAGCTGGATTCGAACCCACGACCTTCGGCTAAATACGCCGCTATTCTACCACTTGAGCTTTCGTGACTTCGATCCACTGGAACATTTCATTTCAACCAAAAACTATATATAAAAAGATTAATTAGAAAGAAGTAATTTGGTGAATAGACCACTAAATAAAGTTGATTTAATAAGTAAATCGAAGTGTAACTTCACTAACACCTCCCTGTGGTCACTTCGTATGTCAACGAGAACCGAATCCTGATTATACGACATTTGAAAAATGGCAAAAAAGAGGGAAAATTCGGAAGGTTGTAGGTTGAGATGGGGAGTTGGAGTCCGAGTGGGTCGAAGTCAAGTAGTAGAGCAGCGGCGTATTTAGCCGAAGGTCGTGAGTTCGAATCCCGCTCGTGACACTAGCTTTTTCCTTTCAACCAAAAACCTTACATAAAAAGATTAACGGTAACTACATTGAATTCGATGAAATATGAGCACAATAAAAATAAGTTTTCTCTAAACGTTGTGCTTTTTGACAAATCCAGTTTTGCCCCGAGATTCTGATTTATAAATTTCCCAGTTCAATAATATTGCTTGTCATTTGAAAGGAATTTACTGTTTCTATAGTGTTGTTGAAAGGCTGCGCTTAAAAGTCAATGCGCCGATGAGTTGAAATTCGTTTGTACTTTCCTACTTGCATTTTGAATTATGTTGCATACCTTAACTTATTTTACTGCGATAATGAGATAATATGAGACTTTCAGACTACTGACACATTTAAGACCACATAATACCACAAATATGACCCAACAAATTATACAAAACAATTAAATCGCGCTTAGTGTCTGAGAGTAAATTCAAAATTTTTAAAGTACTTTTTATTGCTCCAACTAGTAACTTTCATTTCAAACAAAAAGTTATTTCGAGTAATTAAATTTCTCTATTTGACGTGCGTCCTTTGTTTGACAAATACTGACTCGAAACAAAGTAAATTAATGGCTTAGTTTAATAGTAAACTATAAAACGTCCTTAAACTTTGTTCAGTAATGTCTACAGAGATGGTTTCTAGGAAACTTTTCCATTGCGAATCAAGTTAATAATGAAAATGAAGGGTTTTATTATTCATCGACACTGAAATCCGATTGTAACCTTTGGAAATTTCATTTCTTTCGGATGGTAAAACAGTTTAATATACATATTTTAAAACGCTGAGCATGCAAATTCACGTGAATGTTATTTTATATCATTATATTTCAGTGAAGTATTATCGATTCGTTCTTCTACGTTGTGCTGTGTGTTACGCATGGCCTTTTGAAAATTAACCTGTGTGACTCGCGTATTAAAGAACATATTAAATTTGTCACTATATTGTTATTCTTCCTTTGCAAAAAAAAACTTATTATCCAAGGCATGACTTTAACCCTTGACCTCGTGTGAAATTGTTTCCCAAGCGTCGTACCAGCATGCCCGCAGTGGGGTTATTAAACAACTTATTAAATTATACCAGTGAAATATGAAATTTATGACGTGTATCGCCGGAGGGAGAAATTCAAGCCGTCGAACCCAGGCGCTTAATTAATGAATTTGGACAATACGCTCTGTTGAGGGGCTGCTCATTAGAGGATGTCGAAGGTAGTTCAATCGAACCGAATGTGGTGATGTAGCAATGAAAGGGTTTTGTCCATAGTTAATGGCCGTCGCGTTGAGAGAAATCACTCGACCGATTGTCAATCTACTTATTGAATTGGAAAAAAGCCGAAAAATCTTCTTGTTCTTGGAGGATTTCACTCTTTCGAACTACAATGGGATAGGATTTTTCTTTTGTTTTTGTAATTGTACCATGTAATAATTGAAACGCCTTTTTTTATTGTCGAAAAGCTCGAATAATGTTTTCCCTTTTTTTTTATCGAATGACTATAAAACGCTACATTGCTAAGTATGCTTTTTCTGTCAAAAAATTAACTCAAAATATTCAGTGGTTCATTGGTCTTCGGATTCTCAAAAAATCAGATGGCAATGAGCGTTTTGGTGTGGTCAGTGCGCAGGTTACTTCAACGGTTTAGGTGATGAAATGGCGTCTCATCACGGAAGAGGCCCGGGTTCAAATCTCAGCGGCCCTGATCCAAACTACTTCCAAATGAGCAATTTTCAGTGGAAAAACACTGGAACTAGGTGGGGGGGGTTATGATCTCCGTAGTTGCAAGAAACAAGTTGTTATTTAAATATAAAAAAAAAAATCATTCGTTTGAGATGTCGATTCTCCCCGATAATGAATTTATTCTATTTATGTCCTATATTTATAAAGAGATTTTATAAAATTTGTTATTGTGTAAAGTTTTCCTTTTTTGGTTGAAAACACAAAGGAAAACTTTAACCCCCAAATTCTTAATGGTCCCTGTAATGGGCAATTCTTGTTTGAAGTTATTGCACAAAAGGTGAAAAGGGAAAAGGTTTTTTCCCCAATTGAAAATCGCGCTTTGTACGGCCGTTAATGAGGCAATATCGCTTTTTCGACAAACAACATAGGTACAAAGATCCCTTCCTTATTTATTCCCTTTTCTTGTTGAATGAAGGAACAAAAACCTACCTCCAAAATGTCGGTCGACTCTCGATACAAGAAAATAAAAGGGCAGAACCTGGCTATAATCACTAGATCTATGAACCTTCGATTTTTTTTTAAATATAGTTCTTTAATGGCCGATATCAATTTTGGTCCGTTGTGAAACAATCTAATAATACGTCGATACGTCGTCGGCCCAATTTGTATTATAATAGGACTATTATAGGTATTTTGAAATCATCTTGTTACTTACAACAGCTCTGTTATAAAACTGTTATCATCGAAGCAATGATTCCACTTAAGGCATCGGTTAGAATATAAATCGGCTTCGAAATTATAGAATTTACTCGTTTACTTTGTGAATGATTGAAGTTTGAAAGAATGAATCGCTCGAGTCTTACTTGTCTACGGAACAACAACTAGAAATCACATTAATTAATTAACGAGACAAACGTTCATACAGGCTTGCGAGGCCTTCAGAGTAAAAAAATTTCCCTTTCCAATCGGCGATGAAAACACAAATCGGAAATCTTTCGGTATGGGCTGTTTTCACGAAAAAGCCCAAAGGGCCGGTTCTTTCCCGGCGTGGATCAAAAAATATAGTCGTAATAGTAAAAGTAGCCTTGGGTCTGACCCCAGGGTATTTATTAAGTACATAGGATATTGTAACCACTCGTCGAGTTGAATCTTCAAAGACCGGAATTTAATAGTACTTTATATGTACTTGCTTTGAATTTTGAACAAACACTGCTATGCACGAAGTATGATGTGTGTAAATAAAAGATTTTGAAGAATCATAATATAATGAAGAATCATTGGAAGAGCGGAGTGGCCGAGTGATGACTCACTTACCCGATGCAACGCCATGCGACGCACATTCAAAGTCCATTTTTCCAAAAATTTTATTACACCCGTGCACATCTGATCTATGGTATGCAACGCTACCCTACTATACGCTACGCGATCCCCACTGTCCAGATTTTCGTCGGGTAGCATCGAGTACCGTCGAAGACAAAAAAAACCGGACAGTCATATTTTTATTCAAACTATATGTATTATTGCTATTATATTAATTACAACATCCTTATTTTAATATAAACCAAATTAACCGAGATCAAAAATTCATTAGTTTTTATGTAAGAAATGATAATTTTAATGATTTGGTAGAAAATGGATCAAAACACCGGAATACCATTTTTTCATATAACGAATTTAACTAACAATTTATTTCATGGTTTTGCTCATAAAATTACACCATTTTCGTCGAGTAGCGTCAGACGAGGAAACTCATATTTTTTGCAGTTTATTTCAAACTAAGTATATGTAATTTTGTCGTTATATCATTTACAACATTCCTATTTTAATGTAAGCCAAATTAAACGAGATCAAAAATTCATAAGTTTTTATAAAATTTATTTAATTATGATGGTTAGGAAGAAACTTGGCACTCTCAACACGACACGCAAGAATGGCACAATTACACAGAAGAGAAACACTTTGAGCCCTCTCAAGATGATCTCAATAAAGATCGAAACGTTGGCACGATAAAGAAAATGTTTTTCTGAAGCCTACATCACACCAGATCGCATCTCACGATTTGTGAATAATCATTTAACAAAACAAAATAATATACATACTTTCCCAAGAGTGCAGAAAACTATTAACATGGAAAACTATTGTAAAACCTACATCACACCAGACCACATCTCACGATTTCTGAATAGTTAGGAAGAAAATTGATCAAAACACCAGAATAACTTTATTTAAAACAATTAAATTTAACTAACAATTTATTACATGTTGTGCTCATAAAATTTAACTAACAATTTATTACAAGATTTTGCTCAAAATAATGCATTAAGAACAAAAGAGGCGTTCCGATTGTGGTAATGATTATTGTGATACATGCTGTGGACTGTACGTGGCGTGCGCTTGACGTCGCATAGATGTGCACACCCTACCAAAACGAGACAAGGCGTCGGGTAGCGTCGCATAGCGTTGCATCGGGTAAGTGTGTTCCCGGTTTTAGTCTGAGTTCGTATCAAGACCTTCCTTTGGAATCGAGAATAATGTGGAAAACGTTTTGTAGAGTGGTTGGAATCCCTCCGCGACTCCAAACAAATAGTGGGTTTTTAAATCTTCTAATCTTATCATCAGTGTACGGCGAAATGCCACTATGCGTATGACAGCCCAATGAGGAGAGGCAGACCGAAATGATGGGTAACGATCATCATCAGGACTTGCTTTGCTTAACTTTATAAACCATAAATTCTCTTGCAAATAAATAACGTTCTACGGCACGACTTCCCTCGTTACAATCGAATGGCTGGCTAACTGCCCTTTTGGCGAGTACACCAATTTTACAGCTCGTGACTCAATTGCTCCTTTTGTTCAAATTGTTCCCTGCCGATAGTATAAAATTGTAATAACTATTAAAATATTTGTAATTGATAGCGATCTAGTGCGTAACAAGATGTGACAACGCTTTGAACCTGTTTTTACAACTACGTGAAGTTGATGAAGATTCAGAATGTTAAATTCGAGCCATTTACTCCATGTTTACGTAACAGTGGGACTTTAATAATAAAACAGATAAGTAAATAATTCATACTTTTCCACGTGTCTATGCTTCTCACGTCGCATCGTTTTCAATTTAAAATACAAATGTGATGTTGCAAATAGATGCCGGCGAGGTCGAGCGTCCCAGTTTGTAGAAGCTACACCTTTCTCGCTTCTCCGGTGTCGTCGGGACGGGCGAGCTCGTGTAAAACGAGGTGGTGAGATGAGAAAGGACCGTGTAAGCGATTCAAGCCGTTCCTTGTCCCAGGCGTTAGACCGGTCTCGTGACAGAAGAAGTTGTCCGGATCATATATGGGGGAATTACTCGGTAGAAGTTGTGTCATTCACCTTCCTCTGTCATCCCTGGCAGCCTCTGACCGCTTTCGTTTGTGCAATCTTCATCGCATATTTCTCGACAGTCATACCATTTGAAAAATAGCCGGGCTTATACTTAGTCTAGTAAGAAATACAGCCAAATTGATCGATCCATACCAAATACAACACCATGTCTCATATCGTTTTCAATTTTTTTATGCATCCTGTATAAATAAACTCATTTGAGATTAATACTTTCAACATAAATTAAGCTAGTTGTTGCATTTAAACGTATTTAAAAATGAAATGGAAAATTGATTGCCAAAACAATTTATCACGTCACTAAGTGAGTGAGAGCGAGCATGTATGTGAGAAAGAGTGACATGTTTGAGAACAAACAACGAAATCATAAACGTTCATAATAAGAAAGAATAAGAAAAATATAATAATACATTACTCTAATGTATTCTCATATTATGGCCCACAAGAGAAATCTTCATAAAGATCAATTCGAAATAGACTTTTTTGCCCAGTTAGATAAGTGGAGATAAATAGAGATATTACTCAGGATAAACTTGATAAACTTGAACGTACTTGGGTCGTGTCCGAACATCCACGTCTGCCTATCCTCAATGATTCTGTCCGCCTGACCGAATCCTGGTTGTAGGGTTTAACTGTTAACCAAAAAAGCTATAAAACTGTATAACACTATTAACTAATAAACAACTTAAGATTATAAAATATGGTCTATTTTGGCCCAATAATATTTTGGTACTTCTTGTCTTCCTATCCAAATTTTCAGCCTTCGAATTTGTTCCAACGATAATCACCGGACATTTCCCCAACTTACTTTTGTATAAACGTTCATGAAAAAATATTTGACAACGAAAAGTCGGTAAAATATGCCATGACATACATGTCTCGGCGATGGGAAAATTATTGGGACAAGAATGAGGCTAAATTTTGATACATAAAGGTATTTTTTATATGGCTTTTTGGCTAATATTTAATACAATTATATATACCAATATAAGTTAAAACCGTAACTATTACATAACAGTTGCTGCAGCTAGAGTACTTATAGTCCAATGTTCAGCTGAAATGCAAGGATCGATACCGCTCGAGCGATAGTTCCTTCAAAAACAAGGCAGTTTTTTTTTCTAAAGATTTCGAACAGGCAAAACCAGCGAGAAAGGTTTGCGATGATATGGATAACCAATGTATAATATCTCTAATCATATTACTTTCTAAATTCAGCATTATAAACAGTTTCAATTAATTAAGGTTTTTAGTTGAGATAAAAAAGTCAGTGTCACGAGCGGGATTCGAACCCACGATCTTCGGCTAGATACGCCGCTGCTCTACCACTTGAGCTGTCGTATCAAGCCGAAGATCCTGGGTTCTAATCCCGCTCGTGTCACTGACTTTTTTATCTCAACTAAAAACCTTAATTAATAGAAATATATTAATTGGTCAAGCGGACCACGAAACTAATGAAATTATTACAGTGTAGTAATAAAAAGAAAATGCTATTCAAGTCGAAAGACTATCTAACCTAACTCGCCCCTAACTCTACCTTTCCTAGCCTAACTATTCCTAACCTTACTGAACCTAATACAATCCGACCGAACCTAACCTATGCCCAACTGATGATGCGAAAATGGTCACGCATTCAATTTGTGTATCTTGCCCAAAAACGTATCCATTAAGGTTTAGGAGCATTATTTTAAATAATATCCATTACCTACACACACTTCAATTAGATAGACTAAGATATAAATTTAGAAAGACGGACCCCGAATAGTTTTTCATGATAACCAAAACTGGAGTTTCGCGAAAGCTTTTTCTCTTTATTCATGAATTTCTTTTGGTTCATAACTGATACACATAATATTATGTAAATACGTTTACCACTATCCCCACTTACCTTTTTGCTAATTGGATCAAATCTTACCGGTTTATAAACGGAGTAAGGATTTATTCAGGCCTTATTGGTAACGGAACGATTCCATGGGTGATTCGTATAGATGTATGAAAAGAAGATTTGATTAAATAATTTTGCATTAATTTATTATACCGGTTTACATAGGAAAAAGTTATTTACGCTTTGAGTTTCCTTTTATGGTTTGCAAATGTGTAGTATAAATTTATTTAAATGTAAATTAATTCTTTTATCAGGTTATTACGAGTTGTCTTAATATTTCAAACCTCTTTCAAAGCCTTTACAGACATACAAAGATGGATTTCACCCCGATAACATCGACCAATATTTTCCAATCATTTTATCCAGCGTCCAGCGACGGACCAAGGATATAAATATCGCGAGGCATGACGCTGAGACCACCAGCGAACTTTTTGTCGAATACAAACGGTGTGCAACATCGATGTTTTATTGCAACGTTGTTTATTCTGGTTCATCCAAGTTTTTGCTGAACCGAGGTCTTCGATCAATGCGAAATTTGAATATAATGCAAGCAAGAACAATAAGAGCGAGTATATAAAGGCAATAAAAAATAAAATAATACATATCAGCAAAAAATTGTAATGTAAAAAGACTGCCTTAGGTACAGTTAGAAAAATAATGGCATGGAATATTAGCAAATAGTCAGTCTATATTCCAAAGTATACGAAACATTAAAATAAGAACGGTTTCAAAATTAATTTCTAACTGGGCAAGGCGATATCCAAAACAGAATCTTTATTCGAATGATTTATTTTGTATAAATATTGATATACTGCAAACGTTTTGTATTGCCTGTTTGTATGTTTGTTAAGCTTGTTGTTATCACTACTGTTTAGTAGTTGTTTACAAGCAATCTGTACAAGTCCTTATTTATTTTCAAGAGATATCGTCATATTTTGTCATGCTGGCACAATGCGCTGTGGGAGTCATTAGTTGTTTTTAAGTTTAAGGACCACCCACTTTAACTCAAGGAGGTCTCTTGTGTCAGAAACGGCTTCCAATTTGACTGAGGTTTTTATTGCTGGCAAACATGGTGCAATTGATACTTCAGGTATCTGTAAATTACACGGTGCCAGGGACGAGCGTATTATGTTGTAAATCTATATCATTGAGCAATTGAGATCCTTGTATTTGAAGGTTTATAGAGTCACTTTCATTATATCTTGGGATTTAATTCCCTTCAAGAAGATTAATTGCAATCCGTCAATAATTTTACTTTTAAATGACTGATATATCCTAAAGAGACTGTGTATTTTAATGATCATTACTTTAAAAGCGGAGTTTTTTATACAGATAACTATTTTCTGTTAATCAATGCTAATGAGGTTGAATGTTGAAATTCATTAGAAAAATAGATTATTTAAATGTGCCTTATATTTTATGTCTTTAACACCACAGAGGAATTCAATTTTTCCACATTGTCAATAATAACAATTTCTCTAGAATAGTTTCGAATAACAAAAATTTAAAAATTTTATGTTCTCATTTTCATTTCTGGAAGAACTGCATTAAAAGGGGGTGCCTGTGGGCACATGTTTAAGACAGCAACTCGGCAACCAGAGTTCGAATCTTAGCGGCCCAGAATCCAAAGTACGTCCAAATGTTATTTGATCGTTCCCGATTTTTGGTCTGCCTATCCTCGCAGGTCTACCAGACATGTTTCCGCATTTCTCCGTCTACAGACACGCTGTAAACCAAGTAACATCGCCCTTCATACCTCAGTAAAATCTCACAATTATTTTACCATATTGAAAATGGGCAAACTGCTAATTCGCTCACCCTGCAAACCTCAGACGAAATCTCAGAAATAATTATGTATTGGGCAAGGCTTTTCGCCAACTTTACTAACTAGCTAGTTTGTTTTGTTGTGTACGCGTATGACTGACCAAAAGATTGGAGAAATGTGGACCAGAATATTTATAGGAAAAGTTTGCTTTTGTAAATTGATATTTATCTCAACTAAAAACCTTAATTAATTGGAAGATATTAATTGGTCAAGCGGAACACTAAAACTAGTGAATTTAATAAGTAAACATTAAGTATAACTTCACTAAAGCTCTCCGTGGCCATTTCATTTGTCGCCGAGAATCAAATAAATGACAAGACATTTGAAAAGTGGCAAAAAGGAGGGAAAAGTCAAAAGGTGGGGTAGAGATGGGAAGTAAAGGTGGCCATTCACGATCGCTCCTAGCAGTCCAAACGGAGCGACGCCGTTCCAAAAACCACGTCAATGGCAAAACTGAACCGGCTGTGCCTTAAGGTGGCCATTCACGATCGCTCCTAGCAGTCCAAACGGAGCGACGCCGTTCCAAAAACCACGTCAATGGCAAAACTGAACTGGCGTGCCCGGCTGTGCCGAATATTCGACCGGTCCAAACTTCATCGCGCCACTCCAAATATCTTCGGCGCGACAACGGCATGGCGCATTCGTGAATGGGAAAACCTGGCGTGAACGGTGGAATATTGGAGCGCTGGCTTGGTCGTGGCAAAACCCGCGTTTTTTTGGCGCAGTCTCCGTCTTTCTGTCACTGAGCAAATCTCCGTCGTACATTCTCAAAAAGTCAGAAACGTTAATTCTTTATTGGTAATGACATCCAATCGAGATTTTATTGTTGAGGTGATTGAATTGTATGAAAGTTTACCATGTTTATGGAAAGTGGTGGACAATGATTACTAGAATAGAAATAAAAGAAATTCGGTCCTCAACCAGTTGGTTGACGTTTTCAAAACAAAGGATACAAATGCAACGAGAGATGCGGTATTGATAACTCCTAACGCTGATCAGAAATCGTAGTAGAGAACTTAAGTTCTTTGTAGTTCATCCCTGTAGCGAGTAATCGTAATGTGGTTGCCAACCTTTCATGTAGAGTGATGATTTCTCTCATGACTGTCTTTTGTTTTCTAATCAAGGGGGTAACAAGATGGAGTAAATATAAATAAGACAATCATTTTTTTTTTTTTTTGTAAGGTTTTTCATTCAGGTGGCACTAGCTTTTTCATTTCAACCTTACAAAAAATATTAATTAATTGAAAGAAGTAAATTGGTCAACAGAACACTAAATATAATGAATAAATAAGACGTTTCATCCATCCTTAAATAGTTCCTCCAATCAGCGGGTTCAAGGGAAAGATCTTTCATCAAATTGATGTGGGTATTACGGCTTCTTTTNTACCAACACGTTGGGAGAAATGTATTGAGAGTATGGGAAATTATTTTGATTAAAGAACATTGCTTTAAAGTAACTAGTTTCTTTTTTTTTGTTTAATACCAAAATCCTGCATTATTTTCCGGACAACCCAATAATTGGTCAAGCAGACCACTAAAACTAGTGAATTATTATTAACAAATTAATTGGAAAAGGAATATAAACTCCATATCAAATATACTACATCTGTAGAAGGAACTAAAATCAAAATATTATGAACCAAAAAAACCTGTGGGAACAGGCTATCTATGCCCCTGGGCGTAATAGGTTTCCGGCCTATTTTTGCCGGTTAATTTGCTAATTTGGCGTCGTTTAGTAGGAGCATTATGTAGACCATTGGAAATATTTTGTCTATAAGCCGGCTTACTATAGGGCCGCTGGGTCATATTTGCTACATTACGTTGCAAGCCCTCTTAAAAAACTTCACTAAAAGCGTAAATATTTCTTAGTAAATAATGGTTTACTGTACGCTCAGGGAGTTTAAGGACATAGAAATTAATGGTAGGCGAGTACACAGAAGAAATGCCGTGATATAGGTGAAGCTTTTCTGATGATGCTTCGTACAAAGGTTATTTCATTTGCATTGTAGGCCTATTATCTTTCATTACGACTGGTTTGTTTAAACCAGTTCAAACAGCCAATTCGATGACTGTTTCATTTTCTTGAACTATCAGGTCTTTATGATCCTATTGCATGGTAGACAGCTTTGGCTGAACATCACCGTCATAGGGACCGGTTTCTAAAGGTGTTCATGCTGAGAAACTCTCCATTTGCGCAACATTAAAAAAAAAGCATTCAATAGATGATTATTTATTGAAGTTTTATTAACTAATGTATTAATTCAATGCATTATTGCAGCATGTCAAAAAGCCTGATCTGCTAAAAAAATCCTCTTAGACTATTTATTTTAATTCAATTTTTTCAAACAAGATTGTAAAAAAACCTACGTACTTACAAAATGGTCGTCAGGTAGCGCATAAAAATTAAAATATAATAGCATAAATTTAATTACTAAAAGCAGTTTATATAATGCGGTCATCATAATTTTAATTGAGCTGTCATAATAATATCAGACGTTAATTGTCTCCATTCCCAAAACATCTAATTGTCTGGTGTGTGTGTGTCCTTAAGTATAATTTCGTTGTTATATTAATTTGGCCTTTCTAGCATTCCAATGGTCATTAATCATCAACTCAAAGTAAACGTCATAAATAAAGTCAGTAAATTTGTCATGATTTTCAATTTGGTCTGCCTATCTTGGTTGTGTTAGTCTGTCAGACGCGTTTCAGCATTTCGCCATCTTCAGTGTTGGGTCAGATGTCGAAATGCAGAAACTCGTCTGACAGACCAAACCAATGAGGTTAGGCAGATCCAAATGATCTGTAAATTACAAAATTACAGGTTCATCACTCCACAAGCCTCAACAAGAAATTTCACAATGCGTCCGTTCTTTGATTGTGTCGGACAGAACGAAAACACCGAAAATGGGCAGACCAGGATGATTAAAAGCGACAAAACTACTACATCGCCCACCCTGCAAACCCCACAGACACACTGACGATTATGAAATGCCTAAACGCGTCTTACAGAACAACGCTGTGAGGATAGAAAGAATAATCCCACAATTAAAAGGCCATTGGTGAACAGGAAATCCCTAAGTTTTTGTTTTTAAAACAAAAGACAAATTTAATTCCCGATGTATTTCCCCCTAACGAGACAATAGTTCTAGATTTGCTCTAGATTTTTATTTTAATGTAATTGTACAAAAATATTCAAATGGGCTACACTTTCCAAACAAATTTTCATCAAATCGACCGTAAGGGCGTTAAAAAATTGTGTAACCGGAAATGACAAAACAATTTGCCAGTGCGATTGACAGAGCCTTTTTATTGTATTGTGTAATTTCTTTCGGAGAAACTGTGTCCCTTGGGGGTCATCATGAATAAGACATTTAATATTATTCGGGTAGGTAGGTCGACTCCTGAGTAAAGATAGGTTTTCATGAAAATTGAATTATTCCACCATTATTAAACTAAATTTAAGTTATTCGTGGTGTTGAGAACATTGAATTCAACAACATAAATCTAACATTTTTTATAATTTCTTTATTTACTCCTGAGTAAAGATAGGTTTTCATGAAAAATGAATTGTTCCACCATTATAAAACTAAATTTAAGTTATTCGTGGGGTTGGGAACATTGAATTCAACAACATAAATCTGACATTTTTTATAATTTCTTTATTTACTCCTGAGTAAAGATAGGTTTTCATGAAAAATGAATTGTTCCACCATTATAAAACTAAATGTAAGTTATTCGTGGGGTTGAGAACATTGAATTCAACAACATAAATCTGACATTTCTTTATTTATTAATATTAACACTTTTTATAATAGTTTTTTAACCATTAGCAACTACGTGGTAGTAGTGGCAGTTGGTTTCCGGTATAAATTCATTGCCGCTGAGATTCGTACACGGGAACTTCCAGTGATGACTGCCCTGACAAGGTTTTAATACTTCTACTATCGACGTGTCAGTATTTCGTATAATAAATTGAATTTCCGGATTAAAACAATTGAAAAGTTTCATTATGACCGTGGTGGACGAGTGGTCGGGTGTCAGCCTCTTGAGGTCATGAGTTCGATTCCCATCGTGAACCCTCAAATTTGTTATCCTTCCACCACAACAAAACTAATATTGTAACAGTTATTCATGCAAACTTTTGCTAGCTAATGTGGAAATATTGAATCACGTTCTTCAATTTAATTCCTAATAATTGTAAATCGTATTTTTTGTTGTTTGCTTTAAAAAAAAAAAAAAATACTGCATATTCGTTTTTTTATTATATACTGGACTGTTCAAATTTGGAGAGTGGACAAACTGAGTGGTCATGTATAAATCTGAAGCTGTTCTAACTTTAATTGTGCAGTCTCATCAATATTGTCAATAGTCAGTTTAAAAGAAAAAATAGATTAAGAAACAGAACGAATATCGAGTGTCTCTTTGGTAGGAATAATTAATAGATTTGTTGCTAGATAACATAGCAAACCAGCAAGGTTTAGGTTCATTCATGGAGACCAAAATGTGGGAAATAATTAATTATGCTTCTTTCAATTAATGAATCTTTATGTAAGGTAGGTCTTTAGGTATATGATTATTCAGAAATCGTGAGATGCGGTCTGGTGTGATGTAGGTTTCAGAAAAACATCTTCAGGGCCTGGGATCTACAAACATTGTTTAAATTTAACAAATACATGTAGGATGTGGAAAAAAGTGAATTTATACAACGATGTACTTTTTTCCACATCCTACATGTATTTGTTAAATTTAAACTATGTTTGTAAATCCCAGACCCTGAAGATGATCTCAATAAATATCGAAACGTTGGCACGATAAAGAAAATGTTTTTCTGAAACCTACATCACACCAGTCCGCATCTCACGATTTCTGAATAATCATCGACTAACGATCACTAATCACCACACATTTAGGTATATGGTTGAAGGGAAAAAATTAGTGTCACGAGCGGGATTCGAACCCACGACCTTCGGCTAAATACGCCGCTGCTCTACCAATTGAGCTATCGTGACATCGATCCACTCGGACTTAGCGGAATTATGCTGGTCATTGCGACTTTTCGTGATGTAATGTAGGATTTCTTTATTTAAAAATGACTTCAAATCCCTTTTATTGTCAGAAATATGACGCGTTTTATGTATTTAGAAGAAAGTAAATATGCAAATTTTTACAGACATTACAAACTGTTATCGCCACTACTCGACAGGGAGTCCATACTTCCAGTTAACAACTTAATTCGACTCGAGGTCGAACTCTGGGGTCAACCAAGCATTTCAAACCCAACGCATTCAAAGATTCCAATGAAAAGTACTAAGAAAAATTGTTAACACTCCTTTTTATGTATCAAACCTCACCCTACACCAAGACCTTGGTTATTATATATTGCCTTTTGTTCCAAAAGTAGGGAAGACCTATTATAAAAAATTTCATCAATCCCTTTCCACGCATGTCAATTTCGCTGTTCAGTTGCACATCATCATCAGCTGAAACGCCGATGGCCACGTGATGCCATACTAGTGACGAAGAAAACTGAAAAAGTGATCATTATTTATTTCTTCTATAGAAGGTTCACCACTCGATAAGTTTTCATCCCATGTTTTTCAATTTTGTTCTTAAATTTTTTTACAGTTATAATTGTTTTACAGACGCAATCATTAAAAAAGAGATAAAAGTATGCGTGCCGTGCATAATATATTAAAAATAAGCAGTGCTTCCCAAATGGTAGGTTGATTTAAAATTCAAACAAACTCTGCTTAAAAAAAATCGAAAAAATAGACTGCTTATTGATTTCTTTGAATTAAAGATGTCGCCCGGCTTTTGACGTTGAGATATGCCCAGCCTTGGATCCTGATGGTGAAGTGTACAACTCAAACGGTTAACTCTAGAAATGACTTTCAACATGCGCATTCCTCAAAACCACGAGGCTGGGTACAGCAGTGAAATAATTGTAAAAAATAGTGCAATACCTCGGTAATTACGTCAACACGTTTATTAACGTATGAATAGAACAAAATTGTGTTAAATAGCACAATTCAAAGACGAGCCTGTTTTTTTTAAATTAAAAGCACACTGCTTTTGAAATTTAATCAGTCTGTCATTTTGATTTTTTTATCACTTTCCCTACTTTGACGGTTGATAAATAGCAATCCATTCTCACGCGATAAGTAAATTTTACTATTTATTTATTAAAAATATAAATTATGTTTATATAATATGTATGTCGGGAGAAGACTATCTCTATGTATATCTAATTGTGTAAATAATTAATTGTTTAAAGAGATAAAGATTGTTGTATTAACACTATTGAACAATCAGAATGATGTAACACATTTCTTGTCTTTCTTGGAGACTAGAGAATCGTCTCTAATGTAAAGCTCAAGGAATGCAAAATAGTGAAGTCAGAGAGTGATAGCTGTCACGGGAAAGAAAGCCCCACGTAGTGCACTCTGGGGAGGTTTATAAAAGGTGGATCCAACCAGAAGGTCACCAGCCAGTGGTTGACAGGATTTTGGAAAGTTGAGTGACACTGGTCAGTTGGTCACGGGGAAGAGAAGGTTAGGCCTTTGTCAGGTTTTTATGGAGTGAGTGAGCTTTAGAGGGAGAGTGTTGGCTTCGGTTTAGATCCTGTTTTGTGGATTTTTAGCAGTTCACGTTGCTTTGAAATATGAGGGGCATTTCTCTCGTTTGTGTTTGTTTTTTTTTCTTCATTTATTTCGGGGCACATCTTTAATGTCATTTATTCGTAATTTTTTCAATGTTTTGTTTATTTTGAGATTGTGGGAGTGGTTTCACACTTATGACTGTTTGCACTTAATGAAATTTGATCAACATTTGAAAAATCAGCCTGTCAATTGTTTGGCTGGACAAGTCGAGGAATTTTTCGGCTTCTGCTGCATGCATTAAACAGGTCATAACAATGGAAACATTTCATTTATTGACTGTCAAATGGACAATGGCTTTTCAGCTAGGGCGATGGGAAACGTCGCGTCGGCCGGACACCCGTTGAGCCGGCCGGCAGCATAATTAACCCGTCGGTCATAAAACTATCCGCGGCTACGAAACTGGTCCCCGTTCTGTCTTATTTCACGATATTTATTTCGACAATTTCGCAAAATCCTTGAATGTAAATTAAGGCGGCCTTTTACATCTCGTGCTTTTTGGGAATGAGGAAACATTTTCAGCCCGTTCCATTTACAACCGGGACGTTACATAAAAATTGTTGGGTTGGTCTTTTGCCACAAATCGCTTTATTTTGTGACAGCTTAACTACGCATGGAAATATTTTCATTTTGATAAAATAATGTCAAAGATTTTGTGCTCGATTCATTTTTTACGACACGAAATACTCTGAAATTTAGTCAAACGCGTCTGACAAACCATAGCATGGACTGATAGGCAGACCGAAATTTCTTCAGAAAACTTGGAGAAAACAAACAAAGAATTAACCCCCAAACTATGAACAATATAAAGCTTAATTTAATGAACCGACTTTAGCAAATGGTCACTTTATGCACTCACCATATTAATTTATGTTACATTCCGCAACTGAATCATGTTTGTAATGTTGAGGTCTACCGTTTGATGTACTAGTATTTGGACGTTTCTCATTTTTTGGTTAGCTCTTCCATCTATGGTCTGTTTATCTGATGCATTTCGGCCCCTCACCATCCTCAGTTATCACATAACGTAATAAACATATACAACAATCATCACAAAGTATTTGAAACAACTGAAAACTCACATCTTGATTTTGTAATTTGGCATTAACGATCATTTGGTCTGTCCGTCTTGGTTGTTGTGTGTCGGATGAGTTTCGGTTTCTCGCCGTATTCAGTGATTACATAGTGAAATAAATAAGATCAAACGTGGAATACGTGAAGTTTATCGGAACATGTGGTTTAAACAACACTTTCCGAAATTGGAATGCATTTTTTAATTTGGTCGTTATCGACCATTTTGATCTGTCTATTCTTGCTAGTTCGGATTTGGGCGATTCCCCATGTTATTCAGCATTTTTTGGTAATTAGGAAGACGGCGAAATGTCGAAACGCGACTGACAAATCATCTTAGGTTCACCACCTCCACGGAGGAATTTCTGATGAACTGATTGTTTTTGAGATTTAGGAAATTCCCAACTATCCCTGTTTGTGGTCGTATTGCGTACCTAATCAGGGTGAGATCAACCCCCGGGGTTCCGTTGTTTTTTCAGTATTTAGTGGAATATAATTTTTTTACTTACCGTGAGTCGGCTGTGTCTATATTTTCACTCAATAACTTCTACAGGACAATTTCAATATTCTAACGTAGTAAAATGCGTACTTTCTGCCCGTTCGTTACGGTTCAACATGTTTGGGAATGGGTCGTGAACCTTAAGTTAAATGAAGCCGAATGGGATTTTTTGACGGTAAAGTTATGAGAACTATTTTAAACCACAAACACACAGAGTTTTTGCATAAGGTTTGCGCATTTCGAGGTGTATTTATCGTCTTTAAAATAACGTTGACGTATTTTGCCACTAACGCTTAGTTTTTAAGGAATCTATAGTAATTTATTTTATATCCTATCGTACAGTTTTGCAATCAACGAAACAGATGTTATGGATTTTCCCTTGATTTCTGACACTACTTTGGCAAATGGTGAGGACCTGATAGAGGGAACCTCATTAATTCGGTTCAAGTTAAGTTTAAATGATATTGAAGACGAAAACTGTCCAAAAAATGCTTTTCGTTTAACTTAGCTTAGGAACAACTAAAATATATAGTAGTTCAGAAGTTGTAACATATAAAGTAAGCATTAATTACCCGGCGATTCGGGACAATTTTAGTTCAAGTTTAGTTTAAATGAAATTGATGACGAAAAAGTGACAAAAAATGCTTAACTTAGGAATTTTAGGAAGAACTAAACTATATAAAGTAGATTCATTATATTTCGTGGTCCGATTGACCAAATAACTTCTTTCAATTAATTAATCTTTTTATGATTTTTTTTTAATGAAAAAGCTAGTGTCAATTCGAACCCACGACCTTCGGCTGGGAGGGGGTCGGATCCCCCGCTTGTATTTATATATAGTAGTTTTGGAAGCTCTAACATACAAAGTAAACTTAACGAGCGATTTGGGGCAAGTTCAGTTTAAATTAAATTGAGGAGGAAAAGTTCGAAAAACTTAAGCTTTTAGCATAGCTTAGCAATTTTAGGGAAGTCTAAAATATTACAGTGCAATTAGTTCACCATATACACACTCATTGTAACCAAGTTCTCTACTATCTCTTAAAATTTTAAATTTTATTTAGGCAGTTCAGCCAGAGTCTGTTTTTATTGCTCTCGCTTTATTGAAATCAAGATTACAAAGTTTCTGTATTTCTAGCTGTCATTCCTGCTTGTATCTGAAATATTTAATGTTCGAATATACACACATTCGTAGGAGCCGGGATTCATGAAAACTTGTACGAATGTAATATAATAAAATTGTTTATTTTATTGTTAACACTTTACAATTCGTACAAATCTTATTTTATATATTAGCAACTCTTCTCTATTGACAGGTTGAAAAATTCCAAGTTCTCCGTGGTTGCAAACCATTATTCAATTTAGTAAATTACATGGCGGGAAATTACTGATGGGTGTGCCTTCAGATTGAGAATTATACCGTGAGATTTCTCTATGTTTGGTTGTTGATGATGGGCCAGGAGCCCGAAACGTCCATTTAATTTACTAAATTGAATAAAGGTTTTCAACCACGGAGAACTGGGAATTTTTCAACCTGTCAATAGAGAAGATTTGCTAATATGTAAAATAAGATTTGTACGAAGTGTTAATAATGAAATAAACAATTTTATTATATTTCTACATACATAACTTTTTTTTTAAATTGGCAGAAGCAAAAAATACTTTATTGACTTTCCCGTCACACTATTCTAAGACAAATAACGTAGGACGCTATTTCGCAAGCTTTATGCAAAATTTCCCTAGTGTCATACAATAATTACGCAAGGTCAATTCACGTCTGATCGCATTTGTAATTACTGAACTGGGATTTGAACTTATTTCTCGTCCCGCATTGGACCTAGCTCCCTCGGATTACCGCTTATGTACCTCCTAATAAATGTCTAACTTTTGTGCAAGGACAAATGTTCAAGGCTATAAACGCAAAACTTTCAATTCTAAAGAAAGCGTGCGAACAAAACGAATTATCGTTATAAAGATGTTCATGTGGTTAAAAGCAACAGTTCTTACGCCAAGAATTTGCCGGCTTCGCTTCGTGGTGACGGGCGGGGTTACTTAATGAATTAACAATGATGAACTTTATATTAAATTTTTAAACAAATGGGCGCCACGCTGTTTATATACACGGAAACAGCGAACCGTAAAGAAAGAAAAATAAAATAAAATAAAACAAAGAAAATTCAATAACAGTAAAATTAACACAAAAAAACACATTTATTCCAAGGGAAACTAAAATATTAAACATAGATTAATCTTAATTCTCTACGGGTAACATTTTAACAAACTTACACACTAAATGAACGTAAATTATCATAAAATCTAAATAAACTTTCCTTAAAAATTAAACTTTCCTGGGAACCAGTGTCCAGATATGCTTCTTTTCCAGGCGATTGAAAATCCCCGCTTAGGAATGTGGAGCACCTTCTCTGAAGTTGAGTGGGTCCGCGCGATCGCCTTCGTTGATCAAGGAATTGATGATTTTCTTTGATCCGGCCAGGCCGTAGGGATATCCGTCTCGACGCACCCTGTCCTCTCTTTTCTTCACTCCTCTCCTCTCTCGTAAGCCTATCCTAGGCCGTCTTAATTTTGATTAACCCACCGCCAATTTTAATTTAGGTGGCATTACAATTCAGGAGGCATCCCTGGCCAAACAACAACAATACACTTATACTATGTTACGTTTTACGAACGTAACACAGTCTACATTTCAAGGAATAAATTTAGTTATTGCTATTTTAGCTACTGTATATATTAAAAGGTGAAGGATGTTTATCAAAGTATAATATATTATTTAAAACAATCTGTAAAATAGGATAAATTGTTTGTCTAATTTTAGTTCATTCATCATACAGGAATACTTTTGTAATGTTCTAACCTGCAAATTGACTTTTTGCTTATGACAGGAGTTTTAAAAACGTAAAAAAGTTTCAAAAGTAAATGATGTAAAGTTTACCTCATTCAATTTTAGGGCCGAACACTTGTTAGAATCAAATTATTGCATTTTAGGCCCCTTTTAGGTGTTAAATTTTCATAAAACACAACGAAGAAAAACGTTTGATCTTGATAAACACCGTAGACCCAATTGGTTATCCTTTGGTCATCTATTTTCGCCATAGATTCCGCCAAAAAAATGGTCCCGATCTTATGAGTATATTTCACACACAATTTAAAATTTTAAAATAAAATTGTTTAAAAACTCGGATTAAAGTTGTTTGTTTTAACGAGCTCGCGTGACTGATGGTAGTGTGCAAAATTCTAAAACCACCAAACCGTGGAGGGGGCCGAATCGAGAAAAAATTTCTTGTTCAAAAAAATTTAAAAATCCGGCCCGGGGTAATTAACGCCCAGTTTTATTTATCGCTCTCGTTCGTGGGAGGAAGCAGCGGATGGAGCATCGCGTTTCTGCATCCAGAGGTTGTTCGTCACGGCCGATGGAACACCGGAGAGTCCTTGGCACCCTTCCTCGAGGGTTTTGGAACTCTTGTCTCCTAGGGCTTTTTTAAACAAAAAAAAATACTGGACATCAACTTTCAGCAGTTTATTAAAGATAATCGAAACTGAAAGCAAAGGTTTGTAGCATAGAAAACTTCAATAAGTTAAAATGGCTGTACTAAAGAAGTTGGTAAATATTAGCTTAATTAATAACAAAACCTTTCCATTTATGAATTGTTATAACTGATAACAGGATCCAACTGCTCTAGTTTACTCAAGTGTTTCGTACAATTCTCTTTCATCAATGATTAACACGTAATACACGATCGGAATAGCAAAACAAAAGTAACAAATGTAAATTGAAATCGTGTTAAAATAACATTTTGTTAAGACTGAAGATGTGTTTACAGGACAATCAGGACTGCGTCATCCATAATCCGAATGTCTTTCATATTCAAACTTACTTTCCTTATTGAAAAATATATGTTTATTTAATAAATGGCTTACGTCGACTGTCAAAGTTGTTCTCGCTTAGAACATAGCAATTACAATGTACAGTACAATACAAACAGGAGACAAATGTTGCTACTAAACATTCAGACGTGTGTACATATTGACTGACGATATCTTCTGGCTTCTATTGCAGCTAGGCTAACAACATAATTTAAACAACATACTGAATGAAAAAGGTGATTCAGCAATGACAAAATAATCCGGAGGGATATTAAACTGGTCGAAGTAAATTCTCAGTACCTTCATTAATATAATCAAGAACTGTATGTACATTAAAATTATTGAGACTATGCTTTTTCTTCCTGCGCTTTTAACTCAACATCACTTGACAAATCATTTAACTATTATTTTTTAACTTCACTAGTTTTCGTGGTCCGCTTGACCAATTAATGTCTTTCAATTAATTAAAGTTTTTAGTTGAGTAAAAAGACAATGTCACGAGCGGGATTCGAACCCACGATCTAGATACGGCTAGATAAGCCGCTGCTCTACCACTTGAACTATCGTGACCTCGATCCTCTCGGACACCAACTTCCCATCTCAACCCCACCTTTTGAATTTTCGCTCCGTTTTGCCATTTTTCAAATGTCGTGTAATCTATTTGATTCTCGGCGACAAATGAAATGGCCACGGAGAGCTTTAGTGAAGGTACACTTCATTTTAACTTTTTAAATTCACCATTTCATGTTGTCATCCATTAATATTTGTCTCTTTCCATTTCTCAAAACTAACAGTGCTTAGCTGATGATGTTAAAACAAAAATATTTTATACTACTATATCGTTTAGAACCGGAAACTGTATGTGTTCGGCCTAACTCAACAATATAAGGCTTAGACCACCGCAAATTGTACTACATGCGATCAGAGGTCGGGGATGTATTAGGCAAGCGCAGGCTTCAATAGAGCTTTCCATTTAACGTACAATTAGATATATTACTGGCACCAGGAGAAAAGAAAATTTAGGAGAAGCTATTTAAATTTTTAATGGCATTATGAATATTTATTATTAATACTTATTAGTTTATATATANTATATATATATGTTTTTAATTAAGGTTAAGGGCCGGCAATCTAATTAGTCGTCGCCATCCCTCTCTTCCTAAGCTTTATATTTATTTTCTTTTATTTTTCGCGCTTTAGACCTACTATTTACTTCACTGATTCTCCAGCCAATTATAATCTATCAGGTTTCGTGGTCCGATGGACCAAATAAATCTTTTCAGTTAATTAATGTTTAATTAAGGTTTTCGATGGTTTTGACCGAGTGGATCGAAGTACGATAGCTCAAGTGGTAGAGCAGCGGCGTATTTAGCCGAAGGTCGTGGGATCGAATCCCGCTCGTGACACTGACTTTTTTTATCAACCAAAACCTTAATTAAAGATTAATCAATTGAAACCAATTCACTAATTCACTAGTTTTCGTGGTCCGCTTGACCAATTGATATCTTTCAATTAATTAAGGTTTTTAGTTGAGATGAAAAAGTCAGTGTCACGAGTGGGATTCGAACGAGTGGATCAAAGTGACGATAGCCCAATTGGTAGAGTAGCGGCGTATCTAGTCGAAGATCGTGCGTTGGAATCCCTCTCCTGACCCTGACTTTTTCACCTAAAAACCTTAATTAATTGACCCAATTTATAATATTTTATGACATAACGGTAAATAACTATGTCTTCTTTATAGAAATGATGAATGATTGAGTGAGTGCGGTGTTCATTCCTTTAAAGATAGTTACTTACTGTGAGTAAGAACTAACTTTTTTGAAAAGGATCTCTTCTTTATCCTATTGCTAGCCTCTCTGTTTCTCAGGGCCTCGTCAATTGTGGATAAAATAACTCATAACAAACAAAAATGTCCAGAATGATAGTCTGGTTAGCATTAGCACTATTCCAAATTACCCGATATTCTTCGGGGTGATTGGGAATAAGTCCCTTAATTCACGCTAATAAATTACATTCACACATTTATTCTCTCCACCCCGGAGTATTGCTCAGGGTTATTGGGAATAAGTCCCTTCAATCACACTAACAAATTACGGTGATACCGTTGATAAGATTGCGCTGAAATTCATAGGGGACTATCTGGAAAACTCTCATAAATCCCAGCAAACTTAATAAAAATCGAGTAATACTTTCGGAGTTACAGCAACGTATGGGTTTTTACGTACGCATGAGGAGGCGATACTTTTGATCCGATTGGTATGAAATGCGTAAGGGTCCGCGTAGAAACAAACCCGCATGTCTGAAAATTTCTTAAAAATTGGCCTCATCGTCTGGGAGTTATGCCGATTACAAGGAATTGTCCATAAACAGACAAACAAGGAATCAGATTCGTGCAGAAAGGCCTGAAAAATTTTTGATTTTGGAGGACAATAATTTTTTCTTCGTGGATACAAGACTTCCCTATGTTTGGTAGTATGCAAGGAATATGTTGATGCATCAGCAAAAATAAAACGATCTGATAAAAATATTTTAAGTTATATTTTAATTACAAAATATCAAATCGCAGGGGATGAAAAACAAGAAAAGTCAATTTTGTTTTTGAAAAAAAAAGCCCATTTGTATGTCGGGTTCGAATGCAGGGCCGCTGGATTCGAACCCGGGACCTTCCCCTTACAGAGATGAGCTCTGTTGCGGTCACCGACGCCCCCAAAAGTCAATTATTATTTGCCCTTTACGGTTTATCCTGAAATTAAACCGATCTTTAACAACGAAAAAAGTGTCGATTGTGAACCCAAACCTGTTTCGACGCGGACCTGGTATTGAATAAATTATTATTTTGGGGAAATATGTTAATGCATAACAGGGTGTAATTTTAGGAGGCCTTTGGGCACAAAAAGCAAAAAAAAAATCTCTTTATACAAGAATTCTATCTGCGGAAATTTTCATTAATGGTTTTTATCTATGAAACACAAAGTTTGATCAGTGTAAGAAAGGGAGGACCTCCACTGTTTTTATTAATTATAAAATGTTACTTTATGTGTTTATTTTGTAGCATGGCAGACTTGATTAACTTTTTTCTTTCTGTTTACAGGTGAGTTGGATCAATTTAACTGGCAAGCATGTAAATATACTTTTTTTATATAAAGCCGTATGATAAGTAAAAAGAAACGTCCATTTAATAACATATTTCTCATATTAATTTTTAAATAATTTTCCATTTTCCCTCCACCTCTTTGCTGAGCTCTGAAAACTGAAGTTTGACTGTGATAAAAAAAATTTAATATTAACGTAACGCAAATTAAATTGAAAAAGAAATTCGAAAATATGGGTCAGCTGGTGAATAGTTTAAATAACAATACGCGTATTGTCCGAGTTAATGAGTAGCCATTGTCGGTGAACAGTGTCGCCGTCGTTTTACGCAATATTAATTGAAAAGAAAGCAAAAGCCTACTTGATAAGGGAGGAGGGAAATGGTCCAAGGGGTCCTCAAGCATTAGCCTATTTACAAAACCAGTGGCATGTCCCCGCTCCTTTCAGAAGCCATTGACCCACTTAAGGCACTGCCAAAACAAGGACGACCAAATCAATATACGGGCCCTGGTGGATATTTGTTTTCTGAATAATTCCTAATCAGTGGTTTATTGATTTCGAAAGAGGCTTAACACTTTCTGAGTACAAACTTGATAAGTTAAGTTTAACTTCAATTATATCATTCTTTTACAAAATTATCTTTTGTTTCTCAAGTTAACCAGTTCTTGACTCAAGATTTATAAAATAATCAAATGGAATTACTCATTCCAAGAACTTTTCTATAATATAAAGCGTATTGAGTTTAAGTACGATAGACTTCATTTAGTCTTGTTTTCTTAATGTTCTTCAACTTTAAGTATAAACTTCATAATGGAGTTTTGTTTTTGCTCGGAACACGATTTTAAACAGAATATTAAATTGATGTGATTTTTATTCCCTTCCAAAGTAAAAAAGATAACAAAATATATATCTCGATAATATTAAAAAAGGCTTTGGCTGAAGTGTGAGAGTGCGGACTTACACGATTTGAATGTACAAAGAGAAAAATATAGGGAGAGGATAAACTCAACCTTTTAATAGATTTTTTTCACTTCCCACACTGTTGTCTCAGTTTAGACTCTAAGAAACCATGTTTTATACATCATTGGAATGTATATGAGTTTTTTGGACAAAACAAGCCTAACTTGACATTTGTAAACAATTTTCACCAATACTGATTTTAATCCGGAAGTTTTAGGTACTTGTTTTTTGTTCGGTTTAAAATTGTGAAAGATTTTCCGCGAGGACTATATAACCAACAATGAAATTATTGCACTGAAAATGATATTTTTTAATCCGAAAATAACGATTTATGCTCATTTAATTACATTAACTTTGTACTTATCATTTTTATTAATATTTCAATTTGTACATATAAATACTTAAATTAATTCAATCAATCAGAATTATAATCTGTCCCTCCAGTTTCAAAATTAGTGAATTTGAATTTAGTTGAGAATGTGCTGAGGGTTTTGCTAATCAACGCCCATTATAATAAATTTAGAATAACGAATTAATATAATAATAATTACATAATTATATTCTATAGGTTAATTATGGACACTTAATTTTCCTGTTTTGAATATTTTCTTACAAAAATGTTCTGTATGTTTTTAATGGTACGTCGTTCAAAACCTACATTCCTCTTCTTTCAAATGTTATGTTTGAAGTTAAAATCCTTTATGCAATTTTTTAATTAAAGCTGTTTTAATCAGATATTCCGATAACGGCTTCTTAAACATCGGAGAAAATTTTAGGAATCAAAAATCGATAAATTTAAATTCAAACAAAAATTTATATTTAGGGGTTTCTAGAAATGCTGAAACGAAATTTTATATTAATTCTAAGGAAAAAAAATTATGACCTAGTTTACTCTAAAAAAAATTGGTTTTTTGAGATTTTTTATTTAGATAAACTTTAATAGCTTTTACTATATTTTTATTGCAATTTACATAAAAAATGTAAAATGATATATTTACATAGTTGATTTGAAGGCGAAATAAAAACATTGGAAAATTGCAGATTTCAACTTTCAAAAATTTCTTTCACGAACCAGGATCTATTCGCAGGAAGTGTACGTACACGATATTTTGGAGTGTAGAATTACAAAAAAAAAAAAGTTTGGTCCAAATCCATGACACACTAACCTTGACGTTCCCTTGTTAGTACTAGCTAAAACAGCTATTTAAGACCTTCGAATAAATTTTTACAAAATTCGCTAAAAACGGATTACATTTCGCGAAGTTACGGAAAATTTCCCTGGAAAATTGCTTATCCGTACCTCATTGACGCCGGTCGGCTAAACGCCACATCAAATGGTAAAATATCGAACATCTTTCTCAAACATCTAGGATGGACGTCGATAAAAACATTAAACATGTTTCGCAATTAAAATATTACTCGGCCCGTAAAGTTGAAAATTACTCTGTTAAATCAAACGTTGATTATCCAATTAAATATGAGTTTCGTTATCGGTAAATTGAATGTGCTAATAATCACGGTGGGCCTGGGAGATTTTTTTTTATTTTGCCGTACAGACATTCAGTCAACGTCATTTTATTCGTGACTACGCCAACCGACCCGGGCCACCCCCAAACTCTTGTGTATATACCCACCAGGTACCCACCCCATACGCCCCCCTTCTCATTCGGGTATACACTTAATTTCGGCAGCATTAGGAGGATGTGGATAAAAACCGTATATGCCCTTGGAAAAGTCCACATCCTCCCCACTTCCCGGGGACCATTTGCCCTTTGCTTGTATGCCTGGGAGATTAGAACGATGTTAGTTTCTTCTGATGCAATTGCTGTTCAAATTCGGTAATTATCTTAATAAAGTCTAAGAAACATCTAAGAATGTTTTACTTGATTTTATTATTTCTTGAAGGTTATTTATTGTTATTAACAGGTGTGTGTGTGTGTGTGTGTGTGTGTGTGTGTGTGTGTGTGTGTGTGTGTTTGTATTTGGCTATAACCAAGCTTAATCTTTTCGTCACGCTGTACTGTAATTTTAAGCTTGTCTATGCTGTCAGATTGATGTTGAATAATAATTTTCTTTTCTAGGATGTTTTATCTATAATTACTTTTAGGTATTAATGTGGGAGAAATTTCAGGCCCCTTTTACTACTGAGATACCAATGAGTACAATACAAATCAAAGAAAATTGAACCACGTGCACTAGTTTTTTTCTAAATCAAAAGGTGATACTTTTTTCTAAATTCACTTATTTAAGTGTTCTATATCAGAACATCCCACAGTCGACAAAACACCGCCAGCATTAAATTTATTATATAGCCCATAAATTTACTAGCGTTATGTCAGCTGGCTGAAGTTCTCATTTATAAGTACGTCGTCCTAAAGAAAACGCTTGCTTTTAATTCAGACTCCCTTTCTTTTAGACATGCATCTATTATTACCTCGGTGGGCGTACGACTGGCCAAAGCGAATTTAGTTCCACTTAAATATTTTCGTCACCGTGGATAAAGCCAAAACATTTGTCTGTTTGTTTGTAGCGACTAGTAATTGTAATTACAATTTTTTTACTTACTGCTTTGTCGTGGGTTAGTAAAATGTTTCTGGGTCACATTAAAATATAAATTTTAAACATTAAAGTAAATTTACATATCAAGGAGCTAGTTTTGAAAGAAAGATTCAGTGAAGCTAATAACAAACATAAACATTGTAATATTATCTAGAAATATTTCCCTGGCGCTGTATCAGGTTTGCAGAAACATTATTATAATACTGATGTTTTCATTATTTTATTTTCTATGGTTCACGAATTCGATATTGTTAACTTGTCTGTGTTTTTCGCTTAAATCTTACATAGAACACAGTAATAGCTATTCTGTTACTTGTGGCTTATTACAGGTACAAAAGGCGGTAACGCAATAATAAATGTAAAGATGAAATTTAAAACAACTGCTTCTGTGTGAGTTAGTTGAAATTTTATTAGCAATTTGTCTTAATTTCCATTCAGGGTTATAATAGAACGATTTAGGTCACCTCTTCTGTTTCTACTTTCCATTTTAGTATTTAAAGTATCTTTGTATCAATTATTCTAAAAATAATTATTGTAACTGTAAAGTCATTGTGACTTACTTGAATTATTTATGGCATGTTACTGATGTTGGTTAACTATCTTTATCGGCTGTGGTTGATCATGTTTAATTTACAGCTGAGAATTGGATTTAACGCGTGTTGGAGGTACCTGTGTTAAATCCTTTGCCTCGGTTAGTTACCCGATGGCAGTTTGTGATGAACAATTATACAAAAATAACTAACTGCGCGTTACTTGGAAGCCGGAGTTAAAATCCTGTTCCACTCGGCCTGTGACAGACAGCTATGACATACAGTCCGTCAAGGTCCTTGACACAGGCATCACACGCTTAAATAAACGTCGAATAAATCGGATGTATCATAACTTGCCGTTCATGGCAGTCGACTGATTTGCAATATTTAACGAATGGGAGTGTTTTGTTACACCTTTTAGTTTGAATGTTTGAACTAGAATGCTTTAAAGGGTATTTTTTTTATCAAACCTTCTTACTTTACTGAATTAACAATAGGGGGATTGTAAAAGAAATAATAATGTATGAATCCCACAAACGCGTCGATTATGTGGACCACTGTGGTTAGGGCGATTCTTATTTGCCAAGATATGTTTTGGTTTCCAACCCGGTAAAGCCATCAGAATTTTTTTATTTTTTAAATATTGTAAAATGGTTTGACCCCTAGTCCGCGACATCCAACGTACGACCTTAAGACCTTCTGCAAGGGGCGTTGGACGTATGCCGTCCCCGTCCCATTATGTCCCCTTTGTGTATATATAATAATAAAAAAATAATATATATTTCACGTTTTATCTTCTGAGAACGACGCAAAAAAAGTTTTTTTCATCCGTTCGTTTAATCAAAAATAATGCACGATTTAAGTAATTTCGTAACCCCTTTCGTTGGATTGAAGTGAAATTCAAGTGATGATTCATTCAAACAATTTTAATTTACAAATCATTTTAATACAATGTAAAGAAACTAGGCGGTTTGGATCATTCGCAGAATATACATCAAAAGCCATTCAAATTCATTTTTCAATCGGGAGAGAGCTTCAGCCTGTTGAATTTGACCACGAAAGCCTTATTTTACTTTTGTAACGCGTCATATTCTATGTATAAGATCGTCGGATGCAACTCGTCGGATGGCATTAAGCACTCGAGCATTCTTTATTTATGATTTATATAATCTCTTGTTCCGGTTGATCTCTTTCGGCACAAAATTGAAGGTCGGTGGGCAGAGTATGCTGTCATTCGCAACATGGCCCTGGTTACGCAACAACAAAAGCATTCGCTTTCTCCTCAGCCAAAAGAAGGAGTTGGCACTTTTGAGCTTTTGATAGTTGACTTTTTGGTAGTATTTCCGCTTGTTGTTTTCAACTTTTTTGGTTATCGAAAAATCTCTCGAGTATATTTTTCACGTCTCTAGACCATTCGAACTCTGTAGACATGGATTTAAAAAAAAAGTTTGGATTAGTGGTATCTTTTGTTAATTTTCATTGCGGAGTGGCCTTCTTTTTAGATCGTCATGCTGAAGAGAAGGTCGTCGTTCTGTTCACCGACCACCCGGTGTCGTGGCACGCGCGATTGGAAAATAAAAGTATTTAAAGCTAATGCGAAGCAACTGCTTGCTATTCTGAAATTCTTCAACGGTGGCAAAATAACACCCTCTTGGTTTTATTCATGACCTATGACTATGAAAAACGTTGCCTAGGTCGTGATATCTTGATTGCTAAGTTGTCGAAATTATATATTCAGATTCAGGGCTCAACGATTGTTTACAAATACCATGTGTCTATTCTGTATATCATGTACGACCTTTACGACCGTATTATGCATTTTAACCCTTCGGATTTGCGGATTAAATTAACTGCTGGCTAAGTGTTGAAAATGACAAGTAATAGGTCAACACATCAAGTAACAATGCATTATTCAGCATGCTCGGTGGATTTCAAGTTCAGTAGAACCTAAGAGTTAGGCAAAGTTGAAGGTAATGGTTGGAATAAGTCCAAGAAAGTCTGTCAATTCATACAAACAAATTGGAAGTCTCAAAAACATACTTTTTGTACACTTAAAATAATCTGACCGCTCAGTGAATATTAGAGGTATTCACGATCTTTGTGTTAACCGTTAACTCTGTTAAGTCCTGTTAGATCGAGAAAAATGATGACGTAGGCTTGTAAGTTTTAGCTAGTACATTGCTCGATGGCAAGGCCAGGGCCAATGTTAGATGTTAGGTCGAAAATGTAGTCACATTGCTATCCGTTAGGGCGTAGGTAACCAACATGGCAGCCATGAATTTAACAGCTGTTTTTTGTTCAAATGTATTTTTATTCTTAAATACGCATTAATTAAATCAAACCAATACATTTCTTTTGTTAATTTCTGACCTGTCCTTATATTCTCATTCATAATACATCCCATAACCTATAAAATTGTAGGCTGTTAGACGGTAGAATGCATGTTAGGTATGTCGGCACGAATTGAAGTGAGTTATTTGTTAGTACTTTTCGAGTACATAGATAGCATTTTGAATGAAAAAGTTGATTAATTTTCCGTTTATATGAACTTCTGGCATCTTACAATTTAACACAAAAGAAAACCAAAATAACAACAAGCCTTCAAGGATTGTTATAGCTTTATTTTTGGTTCTACCAATCGCCACGCGCAGCTGAAAAATTTAATAATGTTTAATTCGCTAAGAAAAAAATGGGGCGTTCATGATCTTTCTTGACATTTCGCTATTCAATGTAACACGAGTTAACATCTTACAAACATCGTGAATACCTCTATTTTGTAGATTAACGTTGGTGGATGTTGGTCTGTGACTATTAGATTTCACTCAACCCGTTTCAGCTTCTCACACTCAGACCCAATAACGATCTAGAACCGATCATTTTTATTTATGGATTATAGGCTAGGTCATTTTGTGTGCGTGTATGTTTTTTTCTCGGGTAGCTTGTTGAGCCATGTGGCCAGAATGGTCTCGTTGGATTGGTCGGGGTTCAATCGCCGAATCACGCAGCTGCCAAGATCTATACTCGTCCCGACTCGAGAAGTACTGACATTGCAGTGAAAGTATTCTAAACAGATTCAATGGCTCGGGTGAGAATTTCTTGGAAAGGAGGCGAACACCGTTGACATTGCCGAGTGAAAGCTAGCACCGCAACTGTTACGTATTACAGGGTGTTACGTATCGGTGGCGTCCCGGGGCTGAAGTGCGGCAAAGGTTAAACGTTTAGTTTAATCGGCTCATCGGTTCCCACAGCTCCCGGCCCCAGGCTCACTCTAAACGCCGACCCTAATCGTTTGGGAAGACTTCTAACGTCATTTTACAAAGCACTGTCCAATGACTTTTAATACGTTCACGATGATTTGATGTTTTATTCCGTGTGAGTACATTTTTAGATTGATAGGCGGCGAAAGTTTCTAACGGCTCGACTTGATTTTGTATTTGTCATCATATTTTAACAGGCTGAATTGTTTTTTTACAATCTTATCCGTGTTTTTTCTAATTTCCGACATATCAATTATAATCTTCCCTTTGAATTTATTAAAAAGCTGACTAATTTATAGAAATATAAAGAAATATTAACCATGCCTCTTTGTCTTCCGAAATTTATTATTTAGTCCGGCCAAATACGAGGCGCAACAGGTTGCCTTCTTCCTTTTTCTGACACCCCTGTGAGTAATAAAGTCTTCATTTTTTATTCTGCAGTTTTGGCCGTCTTTACGATTTTAAAGGCAGGATATACCAATTTGAAATTCAGTAAATTTTCTAAAAATTTATTGAGTCAATAGGACCATTTTTACAAAGCCCGAATTGAGCCCGGTATTCTTTTTTCATTTTAGAGTTTAATTAATGATCTGGTAGTTAAAAGAACAATAAAACAGTTCACCAAGGCTTCCATTGGTCATTACGGTCGGTCGGACACAGTAATTATTCCAATTAACTTAATTAATCCTGTTTACATTAACTCCCGAATTTGAATACATGATCTTTTCACAATCCCGCAGAGTAAATATATTTATTTACTTTTTCTCGCGATACGTAACATTTCTTCAGTATTCTGATTTTCTTCTGTGAAGCAATAATGTCACCGACATAAACTTTTGATAGCGGTCTAAAGCCGGGAACACACCCGATGCGACGCTACCCGACTCATATCCAAAGTCCATTTTTCCAAAGATTGTATTACCCCCGTGCACATCTGCCCGATGCTATGCAACACTACCCTACTCTACGCTACGCGATCCCCACTGTCCAGATTTTCGTCGGGTAGCATCGAGTACTATCGAAGAAGAACCGGACACTCATATTTTTATTCAAACTACATGTATTATTGTCGTAATTTTAATATAAAAAATATACTTATTTTAATATAAACTAAACTAACCGAGATCAACAATTCATTCGTTTTTATTTTAAAAAATTAATTTTGATAGTTTGGTAGAAAATTGATCAAAACACCGGAATATCATTTTTTGATATAATGAATTTAACTAACAATTTATTACACGGTTTTGCTCATAAAATTTTACTAACAATTTATATCATGGTTTTTGGTTTTGGTAGGGTAGCTATTATAACTATAACGTTATAGCTATAGCACAACCATGTAATAAATTGTTTGTTAAATTTAATTGTTTTAATTAAAGTTATTCCTAATATGGAGTTATTCCTAATGCATGACTTTTTGGTCTCGTTTAATTTGGTTTATATTAAAATAGGAAGTTGCAATTAATATAACGACAAAATTACATGTACTTAGTTTGAAATAAACTACAAAAAATATAAGTGCCTTGTTCTGAAGCTACTCGACGAAAATGGTGTAATTTTATGAGCAAAACCATGAAGTAAATTGTTAGTAAAATTTTATTATATGGTTGTGCTCATAAAATTTAACTAATAATTTATTACATGGTTTTGCTCAAAATAGTGCTTTAAGAACAAATGAGGCGTTGCGATTGTGATATTGATTATTGTGATACACGCTGTTTGACTGTACGTGGCGTGCGCTTGATGTCGTATTATATGCTACCCTACCAAAACGTGGCAAGGCGTTGGATAGCATCGGGTAATTGTGTTCCCGGCTTAAAAAAAGCGCAAAAAACACGTACATTATATTACAGTACGTATCTAGTCCTTTTTTAAATAAACCTCTTACCATTATAAATATGAGATTTATTCTGTTAACTTGACAGATGAATGATATGCTCTATTACCAATCCTATAAAACAAAAGGATCGGCGTTACATATTAAATTAATAACTCGTCAAACCCAGGGGTGAAAGTCACAGAGGGTGAGACGACCATCTTAAGCGGAACTATTCTACGTAAGTTAGGGTTCGCATACCCGCCAACTAACTATAAATAATATAAACTTTATTAGTTTATATTTATAGTCTTGAGGTTTGAGAATTTTTATAAAATCCTCACAAAGAAAAAAACAACCTCAAATACATTTCACCTTGCTATCCCCCTTTCCTCCAAAAGATGTGTGCATTGTAAGTTTGAAACGCGTTTAAAAAAGGGCGCCTCAGCTACTTGTAGTAATTAGCGCACCAGTAGTAACCTTCTTGTTTTTAATTATTTATGTTCGTTGTCCCGTTCTTACATTTGTACCATGTTGGCCTCATTGTAAATTATGTGAAAATAAAAGTTATTTGTGTTCGTGTACAGTCCACTCAGTTTATTGACCACGTCGCCCTCAGATGTTAATAAGGAAATTTTGAAGTAACTTAGCAAAATATTATACGGTTACATAATTAACCAGTTAGGAGTTTTATCGCAGTTTCTTTATGTGTTTTCAAGTATTTCGTTTCGTATCATTAACTTTACATGTTAATTTAGTATGTAATAAAAATTATCGATAAGCGATGATGTCGAGTATGTTGATGTTTTAGCGAGTTTATGAACGAGAATGTGTTCAGATTAGACAAAATACCAACATAATGCAATCTATCCCTCACCGTCATGAAATATTCAGTTTACTTTCTAATCTCATTTACGATTCCAGGTCTCCGAGATAAGAATCAATTTTTAAGCAGGAGCATGTGATTCCTGGACGAGGTCCCTCGTGGATCCCCCTTTATAATTTATTAAGAATTAAAAAACACTCCCGGTTCGTCAATTTGTTCAGGCACACTTGATCTATGTTTCTTTCGCAGTGTTCGTCTTAAAGAGATTTTCGGAAAAGGGGAGTCGGCTCGATCTTTGACCCACCCTCTGGTAGACCGAAGACATGGAGGCCCGTTCCGTCAAAAGCGGTCAAACATGTCAAAACAAATATAATGCCCCTTAAACCCTTTTTTTCAACCACCACCCCGGCGTACCCTGGGAGACCATATACTACGCCAAACTAAAACCTAAGGGTGTGAAACAGAAAAGGGAGAAATGTTTGAGCTTCTTCCTCGTCGTTCTAGTCTTCCTCGGGCTTTGCCTTATGAAGGTGAGGCTCGCGGAGGATATGGGGATTTATTTTCTATGAGTTTAATTTATCATAAGATAATAGGTTGCTGGTTTCCTCCTTACATTTATTTATGATTTTGACTAGCATGTCAACCAAAATTGTGCAAAATTGAAGAGGGGTAAACTGCCCAGACTACCCTTATGTACCTATTAAAGGGTATTTTACCATCAATTAAATAAGTATATAGATATTTGGATAAATAATAAATGGAAATACGCCTAAAAGTTTCATCACGTTTTGCCAGTATGCCCTGGGAGAAAGTCCTTGGCCAAACCTTGATTTCGACACACACGGTACCATTCCATCTTTCCGGTTTAGCGTATCCCGCTGGCCACAAACCTACACATTTTTTAAATGGCGATTACAATTGACACAACGACCATGTCACATTGTGATTTTATACTTTTAAGTTGTTGAAGGCAAGACGGAAACCTCATCCGAACGGTCAGCTTTTATCTCCGAACGACGAAAAGGAGAGCCGTTTCGAAATATACTTGTTCAAATTTCAAGGAACTTTTCGGTACAAGGTCAGTGAAATCACCACGTTGGTATTTGTAGGATGTACGTGCGCTTTTGGAGGCTGCCGCACGAAACACGGTGCCAACTCGCTTTTCTGTCTTTCCCTATCTCACCTGGTGGGAATCTCTCGGGATGTTCAGGTCAGACGAGTTTCGCGATTTCACATCTTCGACTACCTGCAGAATTGAGATTTTCACTTGAAATAAACCGTCAGAAGTATGTATATGATAAGTATTAATAATCGCAACTGGTTATATTTAGTTAAATAGTGGGGACATGTAAGAAGAAAACCAGTTAAATATAAATACTAGCAACAAATTAATAAATAGGATATTTATAGCAAATGTTATAATAAATTTCAAACATCACTTCTTTCGTATCGGTGAGTTGTTGAAATTGAAATGGTGCGAAAAAAAGGGGAAATCTCATTTATTCAGAGAGCAGTTTATATATGAAGGTAAACGAATAAGCCGTGAAGTAGTCCACAGGCGGTGAGTTGTCGTAGGTTAGTAATACCGTTTGTATAAATAGCAACACGTTCCCCTCCGGTTGGTTTTTCTGCCTCTGATGAGGACCGGCATGTGTTCGTGGACCCTTTTTGCCTTGTTTTATTACTTGTCTTTTTTTCTTGTAAATCGCGTTTTTCCCTATTCTTAGATTCAAAAGTCAAAACATATTTCTTGGAGCCTTATCAACTGTTATATGAGGTAAGATCTCTTACAAGAAATTCACTGGCCCGAATTGATTCCTGTTGATAAAAGCAACGCGAGTTGGCGTGTCCGCCTTTCTTGAAATTAAAGCCCTGGTACGCAAACAGTCCCTTCAATAAATACAATGGAAATAACTCCTTACCTCTTTGTTTTAGCTAAAATAATGGTCTTTTCCTTATCTTAATGTAAGAAAAACCGTTTACTTTCTTGAATTTGACAAATAATTTTCGTTCAGGGAGGCATACAGTTCATGATTACTTGACTTAAATCATACTCGTGTAAATTACCGATAGAGGCATCCAACATATAAACTTTTCCGACTTTCGTTCTTAATCTCACATGAAAACGGGGTTATCTATCATTCTCGATATAAAGTTTCAATAAGTAGGCTCCTGGCCATATCTTACAGTCATGACACCCTGTCTAGAGAATTAGATCTCTCCATAAACGAGTTTAAGCACTCAAGGTAAAATGTAACCCATTTCCTTCGAACGTCAAATGTGACCGGCTGAATTCAAATTAAATTACTGTGAAGTGTAGTGTCTTTCTGAAGGTTGGAGTTGGGTTTGCACGACTGCAATCCTACTTCACCATCTAGAATAGTAATATTAAGATATATCAACAAAGTATCAATTTATTCGTTTAATAAGAGCTGTGGGGAAAATAAAAAGAGAAAGAATTATCTTAACAGGGCTTAAGCTAAGACACTGGAAGTAAAAGAAGAAATGGCACGGCACTACCTCACAGAGTGCGATAGGTACGCTAGGTCTAGATTCGAGACTTGTGAAGGAGAGGACATCACCAAATCTCTCCCCGAGATTAAATGGTACAAAATCTTGGGGTTTGTGAACAAGTCCAAGAGGTTTATGCAGGACACGTGAGCCGACCAAGTCCCGGACCTTTTAGGGTTGGAGTACGAGTCTACCCAGGCATTTAACCCCTCTGGTCTTGGTCGCCCACCCTGCATAATATATATAAGCTAAGACACTAAAGGTCTCTCACATGGACATCGTTTCGTCGGCGGCCTTCAGCAACAATGCCACCTTCATTATAATGAGCCATTGGCAGTCCTAAGTAGTGGTGTTGTAAAAATCCGTAGAGAACGGTGTGGCCTAACCTCAGTTGAAAAAGGTCTTAATGCATTACTGTGATTAGTGGGAAAACTTATTTGATACCCGAGAGTGGTGAATGCATGTACCATAATTTACTCTGTTTCTTGAAATATTCCATATTTTATAATTTCGTATGTATTTATTAGCGAGAATGTTGGTTGAATGAGTTTGAGTTTCACGGACGAAGGGTCATAACCATGAACCACTTTACAATAATCTTTTCTTATTATTCAAAATTAAAATTCCATGGGCTAAACCATTGACGCAAACTTACATGTGAAAAATTGTGAAGGATTCAACGGGAAATCCCAGGTCTAAGAGGGCACAAGATAAAAAATGCAGAGGATAATAATGCAGAAGAGCAACAACAGGCTAAAAAACAAGACTGAGAGCCGACTGTGACCTTGCTGTTTGTCGGAAAATAAAAGCTAATTAGAAAATATTTCCTACATTACTACAAATACATTTAAATATTTGGCATGTTAAATTAAGTGTTTGAGGTCAAATAATAAGTTTAATTTGGAAGTGAGGTGATTTTCGATAGAAAATTGAATTAGAGAAGTTTTAGTTATATTAATTGATAAGTACAAACCGATTTTTATTAAAGTTCAAGATTTATTAAATAGGACTTAAAGTGATGGAACAAGTAAAAATCAAGTTTTGATTTAAGTAGAATTTTAAATAACTTATATATTTGTAGTTAAAAAAGAATAGAACTCAAAACTTGAGGAACTACATTTATATTTAGGAACTGTTTTAGGTTAGTTTAATAATATTGGTTTGTGAGTACTTCACCTATTGGAAAATTATGAGAACTTCAATATCGAAAATTATCATGTTGGAGGATAAACCGTAATGAATCATGGAATTTATTATCCGAACATAGTTTTCGAGCTTAATTACTATGAAATCAGATTTGTTATGGTACGAACGTCGTCGGGCAGGAACAAGATCTTGTTAGACATTCAAAATGTAAGGCCCGGGAACTCGGCTCCCCGCGTGCAAAAAAGTCTTTTTAGACATCTTCACTAGTAAAAATAATCCCTAGAATAGAGGGCGAACGGGTAATTCATAACCGGGAATCCAATGTTCGACAGACGCTCCCAGTTATTCAATTATCATCACATTAGTACATTGTGTGAATGTAAATGTGCTTGTTCGTTGGTGGCAGATTGAAGGCTGCTGTTTTCCGTCGGAGGTAATTTTTCTGTTTTACATTTTACCCTGCTACATTGCGTTCAAAAGCGATGCTTTTTGTTCTGACTTTTGTAAATACATTTGAGACATCGATTTACGAACAACAAAAAATTAATGAAAACGAACAAGACAAGATGATGCTTGTTTTAGGTGAAAAATATATAAAAAAATTGGTGACACATTGGTGAAAAATAAAAATAATCCATTTCAGTTCGTGGTCCGATTGATCAATTAACATTTTTCAATTAATTAATATTTATGAAAGGTATTGGTCGAGATAAAAAAGTCAGTGTAAAGAGCGGGATTCGAACCCACGACCTTCGGCTAAATACGCCGCTATTCTACCACTTGAGCTATCGTGACTGCGATCCGCTATTTAGCCGAAGGTCGTGGGTTCGAATCCCGCTCGTGAAACTGACTTTTTTATCTCGGCCATTACCTTTCATTAATATTAATTAATTGAAAAATAAAAATAATTTATCATTGTTTGTGGTATTTTGATATTTTAATTGTTGTTTTTAAATGTTATTTATTTAATACCGAGAGTTTATAAACATCTACATATGTACCTGAAAAAGAAATTGTAAACTAACACAGCCCTGAAGATTGTTACAACTTAAATGAAAGCTTGGGATGAAGTTGGGAGATTCTGTTTCTGTGACCTATGACCTAATCCCTGATTATCACACACACACTTATAAATAAATAAACAGAAATCGCTCTTTTCGTCGCATATTTTTCCAGCTTTACGGAAAAACATGGAATCGTGTATGTATACGTAAACTACCCTAACCATGCCTCACCTATCATTCCGACCTAACCTTACCGTATCGCTTTTTTTCCACGCAAAACGAAAACGCTTATATTTGTTTTATCGAGTCTTAGTATCGAGACTTAAAAATCTGTTATTGTTTTTTTATTTTTTGTTTATATCGGCTTAATTGTGTACATACTTGAGGAGAACCGAGCCTATGACTTTTCATGGAACGCTGTGAAAATCGCCCGTTTTGGTCTGACCTTGGTCTTATCAGTACCACCGTCGAATTTAGCCTTAAGGGGCTAGATGTCGATCTATTAATCGGGGTGTGCCTTTTGCTGCGCCCTTTGAGAGCAATTGTATTCCCCGTTTTGTTCTTATAAGCACATCGATGAGTCCTAGTTCATCAAGGTACTTGATTAGTAGGTTCGGTCACAGTGGTTCAATTTCTTCTACGCTGACGTTGAAAGCACAAAACAACATCCTGCGGCAATGTAGCACCACGTTTGTTAGCAGGTGTGCTTGTGTTTCCTCAGCTTCTTTGTAGACTCTGCACGTGCCGTGTTGAGTTCTACTTAGCAGCCTATTTTCTCTCCAAGGGCGTCCGCTCTCGTTGTCCTTACTTACGTACATATTAGGGCACTGGATAGAGAGTCTTTGTTTTAAATAATTAATCTGTTTTGTTTAGCAGTTCAGTATCATCTTTCGGCTAATGATGTTAGAATTTTGTGCTTTGGTAGCTGCTTAGCTATCTGACACGTGAAAGCTACATTTCTGTTTTGGTTCCGATTGAACTGGATACATTTGTCGATGGCATGGACTTCAGCCTGGAAGATAATGATATATTTTACCATTTGATTCCGCACGGGATACTCCTGTCCCCGTAACTTGTTGCTTTCTGGATCAGTCAGTGTACCAGCATACGATCTGGTAGTTTCTACGCTAGGGAAGCCCGACTACTATGGGAGGTAGAGTGGCCTTCTTCTCTACCTACGGAGTGCGCGGGAGACCAGGCTGATGTATTTCGGCTTAGGTAGCCTTTTGCGCGCGGCATATGGTTCGATGCATAATGCGGACTCGACCACTTGGAATGGGCAAGCGGGGAGGGGGTTGTCTTGGCCCCTCGGGGCTGAGCTGCCTCTACACCAACGCTGCGGCAGTAACACACTTCTGTCGTATGCGGAGATGCGTCAGCTTTCATCTTGAGAATCAAAACGTCTGATAAGGCCAAATAGGCTAGGTGCGGACGTTAAAGATTCATTGTCCTTTTTAGGACGGCCGAGTTTACAGGAAGCAATGTATCAGCATATGGTGCCATTCTTAGCGGATGGGTTTCTCCCTCTTTACCAGTCTTATTTGTTTGGAAATTTTGATTGAACTCAACATCCTGTTAAATGTCATTTCTTGGAGCCTCAAACTTATAACCTAAACACGCTTACTCCATAACTCTCTCTTAAAAACCTTTTTAATTAAATTTACTTGTCAATCAAGTAGAGTCAAGCAGCACTAGATATTCCTTCATCACCGTTTATAACACATATAGACAGCAATACTTATAATACTTACAATAGTCTGATTGAGAGTATTCTTATATCGGGCGGTATGCCTACTCGTACCCTATATGGAGCCAAGGAATGACAATTATGTGGGACAGATTGAGCAACCTATGCGGCAAACATATCCATGTTATTTACTGTCGACTCAGTTGTCGATACAGTATTGCCGTCTAGTTAAACCGGAAAACAAATTATTTAAAAAAATGGTTGAAGAATCAGGTGTACCGCTCATAAATAGAAGGAAACGTACTTTAAAATTCGTTGTTAATTACTATTGTATTTCTTTATTGTAGGTTGAAGATATGTACTCCGGTTGGTTGTTATTATAGCTTATTGTTTCTAATATATAATATGTAAAGTAAATCGTGGTGGATCTTGTAAAATTCTTCATAGATAAACCAAACAATAGGGACAAATTTAATTTTAAAAAATGGTCAAAAATCGTAAACTTGAAAATAAAAACACGGATCTGTACTTTGATCGTTTTAGATCATTCTCATCCACCTATTCTCGCTGTTGTAGTCTGTCAGAAAAGAAACCTCACAAAAACAAATATTTCGAAAAATATCTCAGAGAAAGCCTCATTTTTTAACAAATAAAATCTTAAAGGGTAAGAATAAAAATTTGTATGCTGTAAAGTTACCGCAAGCTGGGCCAATTACGTATTCCTTCATTGATAAGCTTATTAAACATATTTACATACATCCTGTTCTATTGTCTCGTGAAATGCATTCTTCGTTTCATTACCAGGTTTCCAGTGTAATTATGCAAATTAATATGCAGGTGTAATAATAATAATTGTGCATGCCTTTCATATACCCTGTAGACATGCCAACGGTAAAGCAAATTAGCTGGTTGATTCACACTGATCAATCCTTTTAAGCTTTCGCTGTAATGAATATGGCGAAATGCCGAGAAATGCGAGTGACACGAACATCAAACGAAAATAGACAAGACTGATAACGGGTGATCACTGCTGACAAATCTATTCAAATTTGCAGACCACCCAACATAAACGTAAATATAATTCTTTTATATTTAGCATAAGAGCGTTCAGTTACAAACAGGTTCTTTTCTATGCATTTAAAAATAATAGATTTAGATGTATTTATGTAATAGCTAAATATAATGAGAGGGGTTTAGGTTGCTTTCCTTGTTTTTGTGGTCTTTCACACATTGTTTTAAACTGCAGCCATCTCTATCTAGTTACTGACTGACTCGGCTTTAATATTTGTACTACATCGATATCCTAAAATACTAGCCACTTGTTTGTACTTCAGTTAGTCAACTACAAATAGACACAAAACATACAATTAAACATACAAACACATTCACTCCCCGGATACAAGTTATTCTTCGGGGTAAGACCCACTCCATCCTCGCTAATAGCTTACATTTACTACCCAGACGTCGCACACTCACCCCCTGAGTTTTCCATATTCACCCCTCCCTTTCACGCTAATAAATTGCGTTCATTACAGTAAACTAACATAAATGTACACAAGCACAACATAAACACTACATACATTTAAAAATCCCTATAGACCTGTATTACCTGAACAGCTGTGCCTATTCCCGCCCAGTAATATAATGTAGGTCAATAAAATATTGCCTAAGTATGTTAAGTCTTCTACAATTTCAATACAATCTTCTACAGACTTGTTCGACCGTTATTTTAAACTTGCATAACGATCACCTACGCGGTCACTTTCCTGTCAGAAGGTGTTTGTAGTTATCCTTGTGTGACCTATGCCTAGTCTTATCAGTTTTCCCTTTTTGGCCCATTTTCCGTGCACCAGGGACTTCTTTCTTAACTGCCACCTTTTGCCGGGATTATTTCTGTTTAGAGGTTACTCTATTCTTGTTTTATTTTCCTTTTATGTCGGCCCACGAATGCAGGGCCGCTGGATTCGAACCCAGGACCTTCACCTTACAGTGATGAGCGCCGTGTCAACGCCTAAACCGTTGCGGCCACCGACGCCCCATTTTTGTTTTACAAATTTGACACTATTAGCTTTAAATCCGCAGGGCGTATATAGGAAGCGTCGTGAATTTCCCGCCAAAACAATATATCATTCCAATTATTGATTTTTTTCTCTACTGTCAAAGTCCCAATTGGATCAAGATCTGTATAGTTTTCATACACTATAAGTTTTGCTTACTTCAATTTTTTTCTGCAGTCTTTCCTTTTTTTGAAATAAACAGTATATTACATGCCTCACTCTGCCACACCTTATTTGACGTTTTCTCGTTTAAATCATTGACTGTTTATTACCAACGTACAGCACCTGGTGTTAATTATAAAATTAACATATTTATCGAGAAAGTTGTGCAAAATCCTTCAAATAAATGGGCACGGTTTTTTTTCTCACAATAAATATATAAATTGATGTATTATGAAGCAAACTTATTTTAAATTTAAAAAAGATAAATTAAATAAATTGTAATCGTCGTTGAACCGACGTTTTATTCGTTAGAAAAAATAATTTATCCCGGATATAAGATTGTTTTTATCTCAAACCTAAAGATTGATTTGTTCAATAAGCTGATTAGCAATCTTTATAAATGTTGTAAACTTACATCATTAAACAATATTTTTAAGCCCTTAAGGAAGTTTGCCTGTTGGTGTTTTATTCTTTTACCGCTTTGTCAAAATTAAAACTCTTATTTACTCATATTTGTAAGCTTCTTTATTACAGCTGCTTATAATACTGCTCAGAGCATAACATGTTTTAAATGTGGTCTCATATCGCGTTAGTTAAATGTCAATTTTTATAGCCCGGCGAATGTCAAACCAAATAAAATATCCCAACTTGCAGACTCATCTACCAAGTTTCAACCAACTAAAACATGATTATTTAGAGATCATGAGGTGCAGCCTTGTGTGGTGTAGGTTTAGAAAAAATATTTTCTTTATTGTGCCAACGTTTCTGTCTTTATTTAGATCATCTTCAGGGCTCCAAGTGTGTGTTTTATGTGTAGATGTGTCACAGTGTGTCGTTTTGCGAGTGTTAGTCAAATACTACAAAAATTGTATTTACTTTACCATCAACTTCCGACAAAACGTCGCGTATTCTTGCCGTAAGTAGTTTAAATATGTGACGTTCGCTTGTCAAAAAGGAGTGCACACCGGAGCCAAGAAGCGGCAAGTTATTGGCAAACGGGGGCCCAGAACACTTTCGTTTTCTCCCTCCCGGCCCCATTAATATGTTGGTTGCATAACCGGCAAACAATTTGTCCGTTATATTTAGCCCGCAGGGCATTTAGATCAGCACAGTTGCCGGGCCGAAATATTTCAACTCCGTGATTGTTTACAAGCCGGTGTATCTTTCTTCCGACGCCCTTCTTGCCCTGGAGGTCCGCTCGCCCTTCCGAGAAGAGGTCTTGTTACTTTGGTTCCAGTTGCTAGTTATCTTTGACTTCCTCATCAACGAACTAATGGCCTATTACGCACGGGTGACACGTTCGCTGATTGATAATACTGTGTATCACACAAATTGACCAAGCCAGGCTGGCAACAACCCTTTCTCAGATTTTAACGAGGATTTTCGAATCTGCATAATTCCGGGTCTAACGTAAATTGCAAAATTTTACGTCGCACAGAATTAACACTTGAGTTGGCTTTTGGACGACTACCAAGAGGATTTTCGCAAAATTTAGTTAGATATGGACTCTTCTGCCTCACGTGGGTGTCAGATAGCCCAGATCTTGATTAGTGTTCATTTTGCCTGATGTACTAGACTTGAAAATAACTGAAATTGATATCATAAAATGCGACACACGAATACTTCGAACCTGCTAAATTATCATTGTAATGTAAAGGTTCTAATCCAGTGGCCCTGCATTTCAACCCGACATACTTACAAATGGGCTTTTTTTCAACCGTTACCTCGGGGTTGATATGACCTCTGTTGTTCCGAACCACCGTAAAAAAATTCTCGATTACCTTTGTAACATAGTTGTTCATAGTTTAGTGATACTATTGATGATTACAGAATATTTCGAAAACAAATTCAAACGAAACTGACTTGGTTTTAGTTGTTTAGATTTTATTATTAGATTTTACATTGCAAACGATGCCTGATGGAGGGAGTACAATGGGGGATGGCTAGGGTTAGTAACATCTCCATAGTTTCAGTACATAAGGCAGAAGCAATAGGAAGATTTTCAATTTTTTTATTTAACGGAACGCTATCTGAAATAACGTCCTACGTTATTTTTCTTAGAATAGGGGTAACGAGTGACGGTACAGTCAACAAAGTATTTTTTATCGGAGATCCATGACGGAGTCCAAAAAAAATAATATATAAAAATATAATAATATTGTTTATTATTTACATTTAACTTTTTTTTGTTTAAAAAATGACATGTGGTTTTTAAAAAATAAATTCTTTACTTAGTTAAGCATTTGTTTGGCGTTCGGGTTTACCTTACATCTTCAGAAATTTATCTTTATTTTATACTGTTTCCTTGTCTTGAGTTTGTAGAGATGGTTAAATTCTTTTACACTTCGTACAAGTTTCCTGAATCCCGACTCCTAGGAATGCATGTATATATGTTTCCAACATTAAAATATTTAGCTGTTTTTTTATAGAATAGGAATGACAAATATCTAGAAAATCTACCTTAGACATGTTTCAACAAAGCCACAAAAAGTGTAAAATAGACCCTTTGACTGAACCGCTTAAATAGAATTTAAAAGCTGAAATTCTAAGAGATGTGGTTATAATGAGTATGTGTAAAGTTAAATTCGCTGTAATATTTTATTTTTTCCTAAAATTTCGAAGCTAAACTAAAAGCTTTTTTTAAAATTTAGAATTGTTGCACTTTTCAACCTGAATTCCAAACTGAACTTGTCTCGAATCGCCTGGTAATTAAAGATTATTTTGTACGTCGTTAGAAATTCTACAACTACAGTCGTCTCATAATTCGAAACCCAAGGAACCACAGAATAATTCTAATTTTTAAGATGTTCGAATTATTTAGAGGAAAGAAAAAATTCAAATTATTATGAGTTGATATACATTTTTAAAAGTTCTTGCTTAAATTGTACATATATAAAATATGGTAACAATAATGAAAAAGGAAAATAGATCAACTGAAGAATTGAACATTGTTGTGCATTATTTAAAAATCCATGAAGCGGATTTCGTTTCAATGTGGCCTGGCGTTTTTTGCCGAAATGATTTTCCAATGGAACCAGTTGTGAGATCGCATTGACAAAACACTGACTAACAAACTAGAGAAAATTCGAACAAACTTTAGGCTGCAAGGATATAAACAACACGTGAAAATTTAGACAAACTTTACAACGATAAAAGTTCAATAATTATGAAGAGGGGAAGTGGCAATTCGATTCTAAATACACTCACTTCCCCTTTTACCAAAAATATTTTATATTACCGTGTGCATCAAAATACACAGAATTTTTTCGTTTAACCAAAGTGACCTGCTGAGTTCATATGATCAAGAAATTCGAATTATCAACTTTCAAATTAACAAGAGTCAATAATCAAGAGAAAAAAATATACATAACATCGATGAACGGTGTATGCCTTTGCTTACAAGCTTTCAAGAGAAGACTGTATACGACTACAAAAGTACTTACAAACTCCCCGCTTAACGTAGCTATATGCAGAGTCTTCAAATAGGGTCAACATTAAATATAACAATTAATTTTTTTTTAAATCTAAGGTTGAGACGAAAAATTAGTGTCACGAGCGGAATTCGAACCCACGACCTTCGTCTAATACGCCCTGCTCTTACCACTTGAGCTATCGATCCCCTCGGACACCAAATCGTTATCTCAACCTACAACGTTCGAATTTTCTCTCGTTTTGACATATTTTCAAATAGCCGAGGTCGTGGGTTCGATTCCCGCTCGTGCCACTAATTTTTTATCACAACCAAAAATCTTAAATAAAAAGAGATAATTAAAAAGAATAATTAATTCGAATAAGTAACATGGTAAATTACGGCAACTAAGCAAATATGGATTAAGTTTAATATAACGGTCACCTTGAATTAGCGGAAACGTTATGCAAAGCCTAAAATGTTTAATAAGTAAACATAATAAGTAATGTCGATAAGTAAAATAGGGCGCATTAAATGAAAATGCTGGAATGTTTCTCTCCTTCCGATTACAAATGGACCCAAGGATTCTGGAATCAATTGTATGTTTGTTATTTTTAATATTGATTACTATTTAGTTTGTGTAGAATATTATAAACTGGCTAATTAGGCTTTATTTATCAACGCTCGTTCGAAAATATGAGTAGTATGTAAGGTCTTGGTTGACATGAAAATGCTAGTGTCACGAGCGGGATCGAACCCATGACCTTCGGCTCAATATGCCGCGTGGTCTAACCATTTGAGCTATCGTGGGTTCGAATCCCGCTCGTGACTCTAGCTTTTTCATTCCATCCAAGACCTTATATACAAATTCACTAATTTCGTGGTCCGCTTGACCAATTAATATATTAGAATTCATTAAGGTTTTTAGTTGAAATAAAAAAGTCAAAGGCACGAGAGGGATTCGAACCCACGATCTTCGGCTTGATACGCCGCTGCTCTACCACTTGAGCTATCGTGACCTCGATCCACTCGGACACCAACTTCCCATCTCATATCAGACCACTATATATAATGAATATGAGTCGTATTCGCCCAGACACAAGTTGCTAATTATTATAAAGTTCAGAAATGGAGTTTCTCTGTTGGTACACTTTATTTAAGAAACGCCCTTGTTTTTACTTACAATGAAATTAAAATTCAATTTTGAACGCCTTACAGCAAACAATTTTCGGTTTTCCGAGCTTTAAGAATTTTTTTCCTTGTTTAACAGATAGCTCGTCATAAATGTACGAAAGGTTAAATAAATAATTCAAACAATTGAGCGAGAACAGGCGGACCAAAAGAGATTTTTGCCCAATTAGTGTCAAGGTATTATGGTAATCTCTAAGATGAGGAAAACGGGAAAATAATCAATTATTTAAAGTTTAAGTAGGAAAATATTTCTATGATCCCATGGGGTATAATCAGTTGGCTGTCTATTGTTCTATCCTCTACTTCTAATTTTTAAACGCAAAAAAAAAAAAATAGAAAAAACTTAAATATAAAGTCAGTTATGTATTATTACTTCTCATGATATTAGACGGTTTATCGCCTGTTCTGCCTTGATTTATTCCCCTGTCGGTTTCGGCGGACTACTTAACCAAGGCGTGTTCTCGCTCACCCTGAATGGATGACGGGCGGGCCCTTTCCCTCTCGACGGGCCGGCTGCCAGCCAACACGCGGGCCCCAGAGTCGTTTTTAACCTTTCTCCGACTCTTTTCGGCAACTGCTCGGATATCTTTTAGGATAGGCGGATTTAAAATGGGATGATGATTCAACGGCCGACGTCGCCGCTTTCTGCGTATGAGGGCCAGGACAAAATGCGAGCGACCCTGACCAACCCGCATGCCGAAATTCTTTTTACACTGCGCTGGATCGTGTTTGCTTCAATTCCACCTATTCGGTGTCCGGAAAGTAATTCAGGTTTATGGTTATAAAATAAAAACAATTAATTAAATGGTTTTAAACACTTTTTTATTAATTGGTTAGATTCCAAGTCAGTCGTTTTATCCATGAAAAGTCAAGGATCAGTGGTAGGCAATGGGATTCCATTTATACTCACTCCAGGACAGATATTTTTACTTAAGGTAAAATTTATCTGTACTCTTTTCCTTAGGTTTATCTTCATTTTCCACCTTGTGAACCATACCGTTAATTCATTCAGGAGATGTAAGTGTTGAATGTTAATGGAAGGTCCGAATTACGTGTAAGAATCGACCTCACAAGACTGAAAAGACAGTAAACAAGATCTTACAACTTATTAAGAAGACTACTTGACTCACGATCAAAATTAGACATTGAAAACAAACTTTTAATTTAGAAGACAATGGTTAGAACTCTCTGGGCGTACTGTTGTGAAGTGCTCAACCAAGGATTCCAATTCCCAACGTCTCCAATCAATCCAATCTAAAATTTTCCTTCAAATTATAAATGCTCCTTTTTACGTTTCAAATTACTTATCCAAAGGTTGAAAAATCCCAACTTCTCCGTGGTTGAAATATTTTATTCAATTTTGTCTGTTACGTGGACGTTTATATTTCCACCCCATTTTGAGGGGGATGTCGTCAAAACGGTTTTAAAACTGTAATAATGACAATAATTTTAATTTAGTCCCCTCATGGGTACAACACGTGATAATGAGATTCTTTTTATATATACCCTCTGCCGCTATCCGCCCTGCGTTTTGCAAGAGTTGTGTAGGTACTGTTTTCCGGCTTCCCCCGCTTGACAAATTGTTCAAAAAAACGGATAATCACCATCTAAAAAGTGGAGGCTAACGCGGATAAGGGGACCATGAGGAGACTAAAATAAAATTATTGTTATTATTTACAGTTTTAGAACCATTTTGACATCCCCGTCAAAATAGGGTGGAAATATATGTGTATCGATTCCATTTATATAAGTCCATTTATATTTATTTTTAAAAATTTGTAAATTACTTGTGTGTATCTTATGATGGCAATTGTTTCTCTCCGTAAGCCCGAAACATGCATGTAACAGATAAAATTGAATAAAATATTTCAACCATGGAGAACATGGGCAAAAGAAATTTTTGCATTATTACCCAGTGGAATTCTTTTGCGTAGAAACATCAGCGATAGTCCGTAAAAAAATCATTTATACTTTTAAAGTACAAAAAATTCACTATTTAGTCAATGTATCTGTCTTAACCACTGGCTTTGACGTTCCTCATGTCGATCTGATGGCTATTTTGTGCTCCACTGAACCCAAAATATGTTATGTTCTTTCAACTTTTGGATAAGAATTGCTACGAATCGAGAATTTTAAGAAAAAGATGGTTTCAAATTGCAGTATTAATAACGGCCTACGCATCCCGTTTGTACATAAACTCATTAAAACCCGCTAAAAAAAAAAATTCAGCAATCACTGAACACACACAATAATTTATTAGTTCGTCATTTATCCCTTCCAACCCTTCCTGAAAATCCTCCAAGACGATTGAAGCGAAAGGGACCCCGAGAATTTCTCATTTTGTGAAGATTGAAAATATTTCACTGTGAAAGAGTGTAGCCACTGGGCAACTTCTACAAGAAACTCAAATAACAAATTCAACATATATGAACATATTTATTTAATACAATATTGGTAGTTGTAAATATCAAATAAATGAAATTAAAAGAAATTTATAGATCGTGAGATGCTGTCTGGTTTGAAGTTGGTTTAACAAAACACAGCACCAATTACAGAACAGACACATGTAAACTCAGTAAACACCAATATCACTAATCAAATTCAATGTCGATAACATACATATATCATCATCACATCACACAAAACGTATAATATAACATATAAAACATTCATCACATTTCACACAAAAAACATGTTTACATAGTCTAATTTTTCAACAATTTAGCTTTCCTTTTCCTATTTATCCCCGTCTATATAATCCTGAAAGGATAATCTGGCCAAACTATACCAACGTTTTTTCCCATCGTCGGCTCTTTTCACCTCAAAGAAGTCGACTCCTTATACAAAAATGTCTTTCTATACTGACTTCCTTCCACACCCCTTCACAATTGAACAAATATAAACATAAAACAGCTAAATCTCACTGGCACTCTCAACACGACACGCAAGAATGGCACAATTACACATAAGACAAACACTTTGAGTGAGTAAAAATACTTTGATTGAATATAAAAAATATATTTTGCATTGTATAAATTCACTTTTCCACATCTTAAATGTATTTGTTAAATGTAAACAACAATCCCAGGCCCTGAAGATGATCTCAATAAAGATCGAAACGTTGGCACGATAAAGAAAATGTTTTTCTGAAACCTACATCACACCAGACCGCATTTCACGATTTCTGAATAATTATCGATTAACGATTTCTAGAACAGTGCTCTCACTCGCACTGCCATCTCCCCAGACTTCATTAATGTTTATGGTCATTTGGGCCATTCCGACCGTGTTTAAAACTTAAAAATATTAAGTAGAAATTACGCGAAATCACGCGTTGTCATCTTACTAAATACCGAATTATTCCCAAATAACGAAATATTACTAAGGTAAACAAACGTTTTTGTTTGGCAGAGAATTAAGAAGTGTTGACATTAGTACAAAAGAATAATCCATCGAACGTAAACAGTTTATTATATAAAGGGGTAATTGAAAGAAAACATGGAAATCTTCATTATTTTCCGGACAACCCAATAATTAATTAGTGTGACCATAATTTTTTTTTTTTTTTTTTTTTTTAAATACAACTACTTATGTCATGTTAAAACTTCTTATTCAAAATGAAATATAAATTATAATTTTTATGTGTGGTGATTTGACCGTTAATCGATATTTATTTAGAAATCGTGAGATGCGGTGTGGTGTGACGTAGGTTTCAGAAAAACAGTTTCTTTATCGTGCCAAAAAAAAAAAAACTTTTCCACATCCAAAATTTAATTGTTATATGTAAACAATGTTTGTAAATCCTAGGCCCTGAAGATGATCTCATTAAAAATCGAAACGTTGACACGATAAAGAAAATGTTTTTCTGAATCCTACATCACACCAGACCGCATCTCACGATTTCTAAATAAATATAATTTTTATGTTTACCTTTATCATTTTATATTCCATGTTCGCTAGAAATCTATTAACCTAATTATTAATTTATTGTTAATCTATTATCTTACTTATGTCATCTTAAAACTTCTTATTCAAAATTAAATATAAATTATGATTTTTAGGCTAACATTTATCATTTTATATTTAGAAATCTATTAACTTAATTAATTAATTATTAATCTATTATCTATCTATTCGTGCTGGAAAGCTGTTTATTCAGTGTTCTCTTTTCAACAGTACCTCGACTTACTGTTTTTTGACACCGCAGCTGCTTTCTGTTGGGTGACATGCGTTCATGACCGGTCAAGTGCTCTCATATTTCCTCTACTCCGTGCCTTTCATTTTTGCTGACAAATTTATTTGATGTAAAAAAATAATCCGTTAATTGTAGATATAATTTCGCTGCCATTGGATGAACTCTTGGCCAGGTATTCTCTAAATATTTTTTGTCTCTTATCTTTTTCGTTTAAAAAGAATGTACCATCATCTATATCGTTTAACCGCCACCACGTGGTACCAAAATGATACCAAATTATTTAACCTCTCGCTTTAATAATACTAAAAACTTTTTTTTGTGAATTTGTTATCTCTATGATCATAGAATTCACGCTAATTGGTTTACAAAACTTTTAAATAAGAACAAAATATGTAATTTTTGCCTTTTTTTAAATTTCATATCAAATTTTAAATTCATGTTATACATATTTGCAAAAAAAAATTGGTGCACTTGGGATAGAGGAAAAATGAATTCATCATTTTGCTTTATTTTTTAAATGACTTTTTAAATGGCAAAATTATCTATTCTTAAATAATTCTCGATGTGGGGTGTTTTTTCAGCAGATCTTTTGGCCTGATCAAATTGTAAGAAGTATAAACAGGTAAAAATATAACAAGTGGACAGAAAAATCTACATTACCGATTTATACATTAGTTTTATGATATCGATGCTTTTAAATTTTGACGATATTTTGAAGTCTCTCCTGTTTTAGTACTCTAAGCCAACTTCACTAGTTTTAATATAAGTACAAATGGGTATGTACTACTAACTACATGCCAAACTTTGGTTAACAACTGCCAGGCTAGTCCTAACCAACTGACTCTCGAACAATCCCCAGTGCTCTATCTTTATGCACACTCTAGCCTCATGACTATACTCACTTTATAATGTATAGTAACACTACAATAATATAATAACCGAAATGTTAATTACCAGTGTTTTATCATAATTAATTTATTATTGTTTCGTTGTTTTCTAATTTAACACTGCTGACAATGAATCGACTTTCCACCCAATTAACAAAATTGAATAAGCCATGACCGAACAATATGTGAGACCGGAAACATCCATCGCTTTTAATACCCAAAGAAAACTGTCTCCAAGTCAAAAAGTTATTTAATAAACGAATTAAGAAACTTAGAGTTTCTTTCGTTAACGACTATGCCAATTTTTTACGTTACAAAGTTTTCACAACTTTTAAACCAATTTGAAGAAATTGAAGCCATTTTTCAACCCTGTTTTTTTGGTTTAATTGGACATCAACATTAACGAAAGCTTACAAATATTTCCTAGTATTAATAGAGATAAAGTTTTCAATTTACTTATTTACCTTGAGTCACTCTTCAATTTACGTATGCGTTTAGCATGTGACCGCTATGTGCTATAGTCTGGAACACGTTCAAAAATTAACTTGATTCTAAGATTTTTTCTTGGTCTTGAGTTAGAAATACTACAAACTTGATAAAACGGTCATCCCTATGATGAAAGTTTTAAGAAGCATTAAATTATAAAATTGTCTATATTAGCAAAAAATATTAAGTTAATTTTACCATTTTTATAATTCCCACAAACAAGAAACGTTCAAAAATTAAATGTAAACGTGATTCTAAATTTTTTTTTTTGGTCCTGAGTTAAAAATACGACAAACTTGATAAAACGGTCATCCCTAAGATGAAAATTTTAAGAAGCATTCAATTATAAAATTGTCTATGTATCAGCAAAAAATATTAAGGTAAAAGTCCCGGGTTCGAATCCAGCGGCCCTGCATTCGAACCCGACATACTTACAAACGGGCTTTTTTTTAAAAACACCGGCACCCCTATGATGAAAGTTTTAAGAAGCATTAAATTATAATATTGTCTATGTATCAGCAAAACATATTAAGTTAAAGTTAGCATTTTTATAATTCCCACAAACAAGAAACGTTCAAAAATTAAATGTAAACTTGATTCTAAGATTTTTTTCTTGGTCTTGAGTTAAATATACTACAAACATAATAAAACGGTTATCCCTATGATGAAATTTTTAAGAAGCAGTAAATTATAAAATTGTCTATGTATCAGAAAAAAATATTAAGTTAGCATTTTTATAATTCCCACAAACAAGAAACATAAAACATAGGACATATGTACTAAAATTTATTTTCATTTCATTCACCTTACTTTCAACACTTCTAAAAAAAATAAAATCTTATAATGAAATTGTAATTTTGGTTCACTTCTATATATTTTTGTATAAATAATCGATGAGCATACTTACATAAAATAATATTGTCTTTTTTATTAAAAATGAAAGAAGCATTTGCAACGTAGCCTATCCAGGATAACCTGGAACGTCTAAACCGATGACAGATACAAAAAGCTCTCCATGATCGTTTGTCCACCAAATTCTGCGAGCTGGAAATCCTTACTGTTGACAGAAATATGTTTTCGAATGATCCTTTAAGCCTGTAAGCGGACCCTCCTTTCGATTGTAACAGTTTAGTAATCGTCTTGGCCTTGGTGGGATCTCCGTTTTTTCGTGAGCGTCTCGACCCTTCTCCCTCATGAGGAATGAAAGACACGCAACTTTCTTTAAACACTGCCCGAAATAAGTTAACTATCATTACACGATATTTTAATTATAATATTTAGGAAATTAGCCACTCTTGCGCTGCCGAGGTTGAAATTTTGTTGTGATAAATAAGATTTATGTAATTAAAAATTACTCGATTAATTATATACAATTTTTTCGAAATGAATTCTATATGAAGCCGCGATTTGCTTACAATTGGAATAAACGGGGCCGGAATGGGAAGTTTGTGGCATGGGCGATCGATGTCACAGTACCTCAAGTGGTAGAGCAGAGGTGTATTTAGCCGAAAGTCGTGGGTTCGAATCCCGCCTGTGACACAAATTTTTCATTTCGAAAAAGTTATAATTAAAAGTATTAGACATGTATGTTAAGAAATTTTCAACAATGAACCATCCACTTCGGATCTTATTCGATTTTCAATACTGTGAAATGCATCAATGTCGAATTGAATAAGTTCAAAATTTCTTTGTATAAAAAATGCATAAAAATATCCTGATAAACTTGCCAACCTGAAATTAAGCCTTCCTAGATATCAATCTGTATAAACTGCTCAAAAATGAATTGGGATATTTGTAATTTATTTTTTTTAAATTACATTAACCGATACATTCTTTTAATTGGACAAAGCAGACTAATAAATGTAAACTATCACCAAACAAATGTTAATCCTCATTTTTAATAACGGATTTACTTACAAAATAGTAAACATGAAAGATTACTCATTTTGTAATCAAACACCTTTTCACGTCTTTTCTCCATTTTAATTCAGCTGTATTCCTTTACCCATGGAAAGTTGAAAACTTGGACGAAGCGCGTTATAAAAAGATTTTATCATCAAATTATTTACTAAATACTGTAAACCCATAAAAATTTTAGTTAATTATAAAATATACATAAATATAAAAGTCGTCACTCCCCCAGAGTACGGGGCGGATAGCTATCTAGTAACAAATATTACCTTTTTTCGTTCAATGCTACCTCGCCAAAATTCAGTATTTACAATCTGTCAATTTATGTTGACCTGATGTATTAATAAATTATTCTTTTTATGTAAGGGCTTGGTTGAGATGAAAAATGTCTTCTCGTGACACTAACTTTTTCATCTCAACAAATTTTTCATGATTCGTCTGAGCCATGAAATTCATAATTTAACACAATTAATTAAAATTTGTAGGTGATTCAATTATTCGAAAACGCGCACACGATTAAACAAGATATCTTCTAGCTTTTTAAAATTTTAAATGCGTAAAACTAATTCCTCTCATACTCAAAGTCCCTATGCCTCTGCCACAAAAAAAGTTATTGTGGAATTGACCCTTTTATATTAACAAACCTCGAAAAGTGCACTATCCCTAAGATACTTTATCTTTTTCCGAGTTTATGCTTTTTTTTACCTCTTCGCTTATTTCTTAAGGCGTTAATATTGCTTTTCCGGGGTGTCTGTTTGGTTTCTGAGTTTATACTTTCCACTCACCAAGTTCAAGTTCGATTTTTCTGCCATTTCTTGACAACAGTCGACATTTCTGTCTCATTTTATCCCATTTTTAAAACAACATTGAACTACATTGAAAACGTTTTAAACGCTTATTATTTTCCATAATTCTTGCACTGGTTAATTTATCCAGTGGGCGGTCATTTCTTTCTTAATCCATTTCTTCATATCCGCTCTTAGCAATATTTTGGGTGTGCCAATTAGCGGTTCCGGTTAAGGCTTTTACTGTTTTGTCGGCTTTTTAATTGCCTTCAAAAGCCTCGTGTCCTGCCTGGTAACATCAGTTACCTGAGTGAAGGCATACCCAGAGCAAAGTTGATAGTGGGATGTTGGTCTGCGACTTCTCATGTTCATCTGCTAGTGAAGAGAGATCAAATAAGTTACCCTATGCATCATTCCCAGACCGGCGTTGATATGAACATGGAGGAATCTAAAGTCGTCAATATTGATTGGTTGCCCAAGAAAATGTATGCCTGGGCACCTTTTAATTTTTGTTGATAATTTCTTGTGAACATTTTTATCAGAGGGATACAGGGATATCAGTTTGGAAAATTGATGGCGTAGGGCTTAAAGGTTTCGCTGGTTCAAAATTTGGGCCTTGTCTCCTGCTCGTACGCCATGTACCTTTCAGTAGTTATATTTGTATCTAAGGTCGCTCATCAGTTTTAGGGGTATGTTCTTCCAAAAATATCTTGTTGATATCTTTATTCGGAAAGTAAAACCACTTTACATTGCCTGTTTCCCAGTTAATCTCAAATAAATTTACAATGGTTGTACCGCGATTCGAACCCAGAACACTTATTAAACGTTCATAAGTTCTTTTTATTTATCTTGCTTAAATGTTTTACAAAAGACAAAAGCTTCGCATAAATAACCCGACTGCGATATTCATGGAAAACCTCAATAAGTGTTAAATGTGTCTTTTGGATCGAATCCACTGTGTTCAATATTTCAAAATTCTTTTCACCTCTTGTCATATCAGATGTGGAATATATTAAATTTGACATACATAATATGTATTTAGTACCTTGAACAAACAACTCCTTTCACAAATGAAAAATTAGTTAAGTTATCACCTTTGTCACATTTTACGACTGATTACCTTTATTATTGTTATTGCCGTATAAAACTTGAAAATTAGCAGGAAGATCCTGTAGCGTTTGTAATTTCGTTAAAAGGTTCGCATGCTCCTTTGTATGAGGTCGCCATTCCGTCGGGAGCTTGTGTCGCTTGAAGAAAGCTCTCCTTCGGATTGCCACTTATGGGTTTGGGCCAATTTCAGTAATTTTCCGACAATGAGCAGGGCCATTTGGCTTCCGCGGTCTCTGGGAGGACTCATTGCCTTAGGAGGCAAGGCATTCCACTTTGAATGGCTTCTCGGCCGGGAAGGGAATTCCGCGGTAACGGGGTTGATGGAAACTTATTCCAGGCCCGTCCTCCCCATGGCTCGGGCGTAATGTCATTATTATCAGTGATTATGTTAAGATCTTAATAATCATTAATTAACTCACTAAATACCACACATTATAATTACTCAAAAATTCATTAGTTTTTTAAAATTAATTTTAACGGTTTAGTAGAAAATTGGTCAAAACACCGGAATACCATTTTTTGATATAATGAATTTAACAAACAATTTATTACACGGTTTTGCCCATAAAATTTTACTAAATATTTATTTCATGCTTTTGGTCATAAAAATACACCGTTTTCGTAGAATAGCGTCCGAACAGGACACTCATATTTTTTTGTAGTTTATTTCAAACTAAGTTTGTCGTTATATTAATTACAACGTTCTTATTTTATGTAAACTAAATTAAACGTGAAAAATTCATGAGTTTTTATCAGAATTATTTAATTATGATGGTTAGGAAGAAAATTGATCAAAACACAGGAATAACTTTATTTAAAACAATTAAGTTTAACAAACAATTTATTCGATGGTTGTCCTCATAAAATTTAACTAACAATTTATTGCAAGGTTTCGCTCGAAATGGTGCATTAAGAACAAAAGAGGCGTTGCGATTGTGATAGTGATTATTGTGATACAAGCTGTGGACTGTACGTGGTGCGCGCTTGACGTCGCATAGATGTGCACACCCTACCAAAACTTGACTAGGCGTCGAGTAGCGTCGCATCGGGTAAAGCCAGAAACACACTTACCAGATGCTACGCCATGCGACGCTACCCGACGCCTTACCACGTTTTGATGGGGTGTGCACATCTATCCGACGCAAGTACACGTCGCGTATAGTCCACAGCATTTATCACAATAATCACTATCACAATCGCAACGCATCTTTTGTTCTTAATGCACTATTTTGAGCAAAACCTTGTAATAAATTGTTAGTTAAATTTTATGAGCACAACCATGTAATAAATTGTTTGTTAAACTGAATTGTTTTTAATGAAGTTACTCCTAACCATCATAATTAAACAGTGTTTATAAAAACTTATGCATTTTTGATCTCGTTTAATTTGGTTTACATTAAAATAACATGTTGTAATTAATATAACGACAAAATTACATGTACTTAGTTTGAAATAAACTACAAAAAATATGAGTGTCCTGTTCTGATGCTACCCGACATTACAAAATGGTGTAATTTTACGAGCAAAACTATGAAATAAATTGTTAATTAAATTTTATGAGCAAAACCGTGTAATAAATTGTTCCAATTTTAGTATATGTACCGCCGAAGCGAGTACAATAAATTGTTAGTTAAATTCATTATGTCAAAAAATCGTATTCCGGTGTTTTGATTAATTTTCCACCAAACCATTAAAATTAATTTTTTAAATAAAAACTAATTAATTTTTAATCACAGTTAATTTGGTTTATATTAAATAAATATGTTGTAATTAATATAATGACAATAATACATGTAGTTTGAATAAAAATATGAGTGTCCGGTTCTTTTGTCTTTGACTGTACTCGATGATACCTGACGAAAATCTGGACAGTGGGGATCGCAGAGCGTCGGGTAGGTTAGCGTGGCATAGCATCGGGTAGATGTGCACGGGGGTAATGCAACCTTATGGAAAATCGGAGTTTGGATTTGCGTCGGGTAGCATCGGGTAGCGTCGCATGGCGTAGCATCGGGTAAGTGTGTTTCTGGCTTAAGTGTGTTCCCCGCTTAAGAAGTATGTTTGAAATGCCTTCGAGAAGGTTGGGGTACCTTTTCACTTAAAACATTTATTTACCGTCCTCTTAAATCCTCTGCCCTGTCCACCGTCCTAAGTCCACAATATTGCTTATTGAAATGTGTGGTGTTTAGTGACCATTAGTTAATGATTATTCGGAGATCGTGAGATGAGGTCTGGTGTGACGTAGGTTTTAGAAAAACATTTTCTGTATCACGCCAACGTTTCGATCTTTATTGAGATCATCTTCAGGGCTCAAAGAGTTTGTTTTCCGTGTGGATGTGTCATTCTAGGCACTCTCAATACGACACACAAGAATGACACATCCAAACGGAAAACAAACTCTTTGAGCCCTGAAGATGATCTCAATAAAGATCGAAACGTTGGCGCGATACAGAAAATGTTTTTCTAAAACCTACGTCACACCAGACCGCATCTCACGATTTCCGAATAATCATTGTCTAACGGTGACTAAACACCACACATGGCTTATTGAGTTTTCACTTTTTTTATGTTAACCTATGAACTATATATAAACTTAATCAGTCTTTTGTTATTTGTTTATAACATTTGATTTCATAATTTAGAATATATTTTTTTAACATTTCTAAGTAAAACACGAATATTAGAAGATTGAATTTTTATTATTAATAGTAAACCGGTTGCGTTGTAAAATATTTTTCCTCTTGAGAAGTCGGTTATGACGATCGGTTCCGGATGGGGGGGCCAGTTACTCCGTGAAGGTTATTGCATCCCTCGTCTGAAGGATTTGCGCAATCATACTAACTTTCCAGGATCGTATATTTTATCTTGAGGGTTTATTTGTTTCTATAGCTTCCTGAATTGAAATACGAACACGAATAAACTTAGTAAGTAAAATTAAGAGGGGAGAGAGAGAGCTTCGAAACTGCACTATTATATACGCTAAAGAATACTACTAATCGCTAAAAAAAAACAATGTTTTAAAGTTGACAAAAGTAAGGAGAATTTACAATCTTTGTAAACTCCCTGTTAACTCTGTTAGGTTGTGTTAGGTCGAGAAAATGATGTAGGCCTGTAAGAATCGGCTAGTTAATATTGCTCGATATAATAGGGTTGGGCCAGTGTTAGATTTTAAGTCAGTGGAATAGCGGTGAGGTCACGAGTGTTATTCACGACGAACTTGTGTTAAGTAGTCGAACACCCTGTATATTCTAGTTTTAGTTAGTGTTACAAACTTTGCCAGTAGATTCTACATTCAAAACGTCCTAATTAACTATGGTCCGAATTTCAACAGTTTTGGAATTATTCCCTTTTTCTGATTTTTTGACCTTGCTTCAAATATACGATGATAAATCCAAAAATTCAAAGGTTTGGGGCCTGTCCGTTGATACCATTCAAAACCATGTTAAATTTCCTATAAGATGTGATCGATATTAAACTTGTAAACGATGGTGAAGTGTTTTAGTAGCCAGAACTTTGAAAACAATTTTTTTTTCAAAATTGAAAAACTTACTACGGTGATTCTGAACTACTATTTGCAAACCTAGGACCAGCATATTTCAGAAAACGTACTCCATTTAATATCATTTTTAGTGGTGTAAAAAATTAAAAAAAACGTAAGGAAATTTTGCATGAATGTACTAAAAACGTTTCGAATCACGTTAAAACTCTTATTTCGGGGAATAGTAATACAATAATATAATAATCCTTTAATCAAAGTTGCAGTCGGGTTGGTAAATAAGTAAACAATTACACTACTTCGGTTTCTAACCCAAATAAAAACTTTAATAAATTCATTAAGTTTTCACATTTTTTTTCCACCTTACCAATCCGCCAACCACGGTTTTTTCCGTATCTACATCAATTTCTTCATCTTTGACAAAAGAAATTAAAAAAGCGATTACACCACTAAAAAGGATATTAAATGGCATACGTTTTATGAAATTTGCTAGTCTCTAGGTTAGGAACTAGTAGTTTAGGATCACTAGGAGGATTTTTCAAATTTCTGGCTACTAAAACGCTTATTTCACTAACGTTTACAAATTTAGGATTAATCTCATTTTATTGCAGATTTAACGTAGTTTTAAATGGTATGAACGGATTTGCCCAAGACCTTTTAATTTTGGAGTTACCATTGTTTATTTGAAGTAAGGTCATGAAATCTCAAAAACTCAGAAAAAGGGAAATTACTCCGAAACTGTTGAGATTCGTTTTGGTTCCATTTTCAATGTAGAATCTACTGGCAAATTTTGTGACTACGAGTAGCAGAACACACTGTAGAAACATCCAGCCAGATCATGAACTGTACACTGTTAGTCTTTTCTTAGCATGTTAAATGTTAATTTTTAACCAAAAATGAAGGCTTGTTGTTTTTTGAATAAGAAGAAGAATATGTCGATTAATTTAATTAAAACTGATAGAATAAGAAAAAATTACAAGGGGCGTCGGTGGCCGTAACGGTTTAGGCGTGGACTCGGCGCTCATCACTGTAAGGTAAAGGTCCCGGGTTCGAATGCAGGGCGTTTACAAATGGGCTTTTTTTTTTCAAAAACACCGCACCTTGAGGGTTGATGTGACCTCTGCTGTTGCGAACCCTCGTAAAAAAAAAATAAATGACAAATATCCCCATTCCTTTTTGTTCAGTTTATATGTGCAGATTTGAGATTATATAAATTCTAGAATTACTTTTAAGCGAAGAATAATATTTTTAAAAGTTATGGATATTTTTATCCTTTCTGAGATTCCCAGTGTTATATCTAGAAAATTTTATAAAATATTCCCATACATGCATATTTTAATTAATATATAAATATTGTCCATATTTTCAACCATAGAAACCACATATCTACATAATTCGAATATTAAGAATTTTGTTTGTTTCTTTTTATATACCAATTTTATTTATTTATTTATTTTATTTTAAAGAATCTGTGTTTGAAGTTGTTTCCATTGCACAGTAAATACTTGAACTGTACTACTTTAGACAAAATATTTATTTTATTTGCAACAATTTATTTATTTCTCTACAAGTAAAATTCTTGATATCTCCAAATATACACATATTTTTTATTAAATATATTTTTCTTCTGTTAAAACTGCTGTACAACTTTGTGATAATCTCAGGTTTCACTGTTTTGTAGAATTATTTCAGGCAAAGTTACCGAAAAACTTTTGTTGGCAAAACTTCATAAAATAGTGTAATCCGAGATATTTGAAATTTCAGCCCCACCGCCAAAACAACATAAACAATACTCCATGATTGTTTATTTTTTTAAGTTCGCTCATGAAAATTTTTAACTCGGGCCAATGCATTACGCCGAAATAAACGCCCTTGAAGATAATGCTAATAAATTATCATAATCCTCTTTGTTTTCGTTCCTGTTCAAATAGAAACAAAATAGCTATTTAAACAAAGGGAAATGAAATAAGAGAAAAAAAAGTGTATAAAATAAACTGTCCTTTGTGTAGATATCCTTGGTTGTGCTATCTACTGCAGAAGAATAGAATTAAGATAGGCCATACAGATGTCCCTGGGAGAAAACTGATAACGGCCGAGCTTATTTCCAGGCCCGTTTGGTTGTGAAGAAAGGATTATCTTTAAATTAAACTGTGAGCCTTTTTTTATCGTACAAAGTAGTAGTAGCAGTTTTACTATTATTTTACGAGGTCCTAAAGGGAAAAATGCAAAACAGAAACAGATAAATTTGTTATTTGAAAATTGGTTGTTATCTCACTCGATAATGCTCAAAGCTTATAAATTCCTTGAATATTCAATGATCAACTCGACTTTAAGTTTCTACGAATCGTTTAATTTCTCTTATTATCTCAGTCTTTGTCAATAAATCAACGGGTTGAACGAATTAAAAAATCATTTATTCACCTAAACAAAGTCATTTATAGTGGATTCCTTTTTTTCATAACCTAAGGTTTATTTTTTATAAGAAGTATATTTCTATTAACGAAATGTATCTAAGTCCTGGTAAACATTATATCCATCTTGTAAGAGGAAAGGATGGGCATAGAAGGACAGGAAGGTTTGAAAAGAATATCAAGCACATCAGAAAAGTCGAAAGGATTTGGCGATTTTGTAGTAGTAATTAACTACATTAGTCATTTCTGCATTACTGTATTCGTCACTGGATTTGTGTGGTCACAGTTGAAATCTAAAATTTTCTAAATTTAAACATGAGTAGTATTGGAAGAACAATTTAAGGAGTGGAAAATGTTGGCGTTGGTGGGATTGTTGGGACAGGAAAGGCAAATTTCTTCAAAATCATTTTCTACGTTTTTAGAAGAACATATTTGTTAACTGCTTAATTAAACGTTAGCACTTCAGCTCTTAAGACATAAAAAATTGATGACTTAAAAAATGACCTATGACACATCGACCTGCCGTAAAATTGTACTGGCGGTCTTTTTCTTTCAGCACCACCCCTATGTATGTATTTTCCTGGCACTCAAGTAGAACACATAACCTAATAGATTAATATTTGAACAACTAGATCTATCTACGTGTAAATATTGTCCCACTCTCACTGCAAACCGGTCATTGCACTCTGTCTTTAAGTGATTATTCAGAAATCGTGAGATGCGGTCTGGTGTGATGTAGGTTTCAGAAAAACATTTTCTTTACCGTGCGTGCCAACGTTTCGATCTTTATTGAGATCATCTTCAGGGCCTGGGATTTACAAACATTGTTTAAATTTAACAAATACACGTAGGATGTGGAAAAAAGTGATTTTGTACAATACAAAAATATTTTTTATATTCAATCAAAGTATTTCTACGCGGAAAACAAACACTTTGAGTGAGTAGAAATACTTTGAAAATAAAAAATATTTTTGCACTGTATAAAATCACTTTTTTCCACATCCTACATGTATTTGTTAAATGTAAACAATGTTTGTAAATCCCAGGCCCTGAAGATGATCTCAATAAAGATCGAAACGTCGACACGATGAAGAAAATGTTTTTCTGAAACCTACATCCCACCAGACCGCATCTCACGATTTCTGAATAATCATCGACTAACGGTCATTAATCACCATACATCTGTGTTTAAATTTCTGAAGGAATTATTTAGACGATTACATTTCATTGATAAACCGAAATAAGCAGTTTACTTTTTTCTAAACAGCTTTATTTTCAAAAAGATATGTGTTCGATAGTTATATTTGATTATTATGGCCAGACAAGCAGCAGGTTTTCGAGGAAAAAGCCTTAGCTTATGTGTTACTTTTGGGTTCCGTCGAGTCTAATTTTGTAGCGGGACAAAAAAATGGACATGAATACGAGAGTGTTCAAATATATGTTGTTGTTCTTAGTGTGATAGGATCGCTATGGCGATTGATTGAACTGACCACAGATACTGATCGCAACTCTCCAAAACGGGCCACTTTCTTCAGCACGATTTGAGTGATGATACTTAAAGGGGGTAGATGACGGATGACGGATGCTGCCAGCGGCCTTGTTGCAAGGTCAATAAGGACAAAGAACTAGACCCTGGTGGGGGATTGACTCCATGACTCGGCTCTTACGGCAGTACACCGACGGTTCAACGTTACCAAATCGTACCTATAACAATTACCGTTTTATTGTATAATTCACCCACATGAAATTACACCCGGCATTAACACCTTGATGAGAAAGGAAATTATCTTCCTCTCTTCCCCCGGCCCTTCGGATAAATTGTTTTGCTAGGCTAGTTAGCCCCACATCTTATAGCGTTTATCTGATTTTTGCGGGCTGAAACCGAGGTTTCAAGACAGTACAATAAAACAAAACCAACCAAGTGCTTTTCTCCTCGCATACCATTTAGATTACAGTATTTCCTGTCAATCTATGCAATAATAACACGTATTACTGTCCAACAAGCAGGTTAATAGAAAACATAACTTGAAATATTGTGCAGGTTTATAAACTAACCGTTATTCCTAAATAACATTCTTATTACAGAAAATCATCTAAACGCTTATATCTCTTTCTCTCATCAAGCACATCATAATAAAGACAGGTAATATGTAGCTTCCAGATAGGGTGTGGTGTTGGTTGTCTGATGAAGCGTGGTAACGCCATGGTTTCTCATCTACAAAACCATAGTACAATGTATAAGTTAATCTCGAAACTACTCTTTAAGGGTACAGACTTGTAGTTTCTTCACCCGTTGTCCACTTATTATCTACTTCTCTACTTGTCTACTTACGTTAATCCATCTTCTTCTCTTATTTGAAATAAAAAATCGCGGGGGCCTTGGTGGCTGCAACGGTTTGAGCATTGACACAGCGCTCTGTAAGGTAAAGGTTCAATCGTCTAAATGCGCGAAGTCTAAGTTGGTTTATGAGTGGCACATTAAGTCTTGGTATGGAATAGATTTTGGATGAGGTGTCTGCTGTGTAGCTCGACCTAATAGATAGTGCTTCTCTTCTTTTGTTAGAGCTCACTAGTCAGCTTTAGGCTGTTAATCAAGTTTTATACCTTGGCCAGTGATTCGTTTCTGAACGAGTGCTTTCGGCTTTTCCGCCCCTAGTGGTATAACCCTCACAGTAGCATAGAATTTGTTTCGGGGTCCCTTCCTCTTCTTGGCAAAAGCTGAACTCTTCCGCCAGTACTCAACTCGGGTACATATTCTTCCTTAGATTCAGGATACTTACTTTGTTTTATTTCTCTTATCGTTCAATAATTCAACAAGATTTGTGCGTCTCACCCCGAGGATCCATTTTTTCATTCTAACCCCTAAGCAGTATAGCAGGTCAATCGTCAAGATGCGCGAAGTCTTAAGTTGGTTTCCTTTGACACTTATTTGAAATAGAGAATCGCTGGGGCGTTGGTGGCCTCAACGGTTTAAGCGATGACACGGCGCTCTGTAAGGTAAAGGTCCCGGGTTCCAATCCAGCGGCCCTGCATTCGAACCCGATATACTTACAAATAGGCCTTTTTGTTCAAAAACACCGGCAACTTGAGGGGTTCAAATTGTGAAGAAAAAAGTGAAATAAAACAAGGTAAGTATCCTGAATGGACACAGTCGTCTAAGGAACGATATTTCGGTACAGGATACTTACCTTGTTTTATTATTTCATTTACCCTTCAATAATTGTACGAGATTTGTGCGCCTCACCCCTGAGTTGTTCATTCGCCAGGAATTGGACTCATTAAGGATTCATTTTTTTATTCTCTCCTTTTTTGTGATGAATCAACAGAAGTAGAGCTGGGGGTAGAAGTATTTATATTACCTTAATTTTTGGGCAGTTTGTCGGCTTGTGCCAGTGAGCCCCGGCTAGTTGATGATAATTATCATTTATTATTATTCCAAATGCCATGGTATCAAAGGATTGAAAAGTTCTGCAGTGTGTATAAAATAAATTTTTTTTACTATTTTCTCCATAAATTATAGGTGTTTGGTGGTATGCTGGGTGCAAAAATGTGTTCAAAAGTTTCAACGTCTTCAAAGAATATCCCAACACCTCGACTCGTAGAAACTCGACTTTTCTAAGTAGTATACAACTTTCAAGTTCAATCGTCAAGAGGCGCGAAGTCCAAGTTGGTTTCCTTTGGCTCTTATTTGAAATAGAGAATCGCGTGAAATTGCTTTCAAGGCAACCCTTCGTTTTTTCATCTCATCCCACGGTCCGACGTTTATTATAGCATAGTTTGATACAAAGATTCGATACGGTGGTTATTAATCCCAGTGTTAAAGGAGTCACTCTTTTATAGCCTAACGTGTTCGAATTGCATTCTAAATTGAATGTCTTTTTTTGTGTAAACTTCTTCCTTTGAATAAATGTAATTGTGTCGATCCAGCTTGAATGGTTCTTGGCCTCAAATATTAAATGAACAGGGTGACATAGTTTTGCCATGGGTTCATTTATATTGTATCGACAACATGGTTATGCACTCGAAAGTCGGTCTTGTTTCCGGGCCAGAAGGGACTAAAACCATTTCGAAGCCACTGATAAAAAATGCTAACTTCAATCTTATCAGGTAAACAAATCTTTTTTTGTTTAACTTTATAAAAACTATTAAAACGTACATGCGAGTAACTGTAATAATCTTTGGCCAAAACTTCCTAATTTTCATTTAATACTAAAACTCTTTCATAAAACTAATTGATATTGTGCTATTTTATTGTTTAGTTTTTTTAATCATGATTTTTCCATTGTTTGCTATGAATTTCTGAAATATGGCGCTTCATCTTAATAGCACAACCTATCATATCTGTGAAGTGTTTCTTCATCGGCTGAGCAAGTTTAATATTTCTTTCCACTCCACCTGGTCATGTTTGACGTTTATACAAGTCCCAGTCCTAAAAGTAGTATATAAAAGCTTGTGGGTTTCCACCATGGATTGATATCTAAACATATTTCAACATTCGACAGTAAACTCCTGAAGCATAATTCCTTAATTTGAAAATTGATTCTTAAATATATGACCAGGTTTGGAAACAAATACATACCGCGATCATACCTGATACAATGTTACATTACACTCATTAAATTCACTAATTTCGTGGTCTTGACCGATTAATATATTACAATTAATTAAGGTTTTTAGTTGAGATAAAAAAGTCAATGGCACGAGCGGCATTCAAACTCAGGATCTTCGGCTTGATACGCCGCTGCTCTACCACTTGAGCTATCGTGACCTCGATCCACTCGAACACTAACTTCCCACCTCAAGGAACTATCCATTTTACTCTTTTCAAAGGATATAAGAAATTATTCAGAAATCGTGAGATGCGGTCTGGTGTGATGTAGGTTTCAGAAAAAGATTTTGTTTATCGTGCCAACGTTTCGATCTTTATTGAGATCATCTTCAGGGCCTCGGATTTACAAACATTATTTACATTTAAGAAATACATTTTGGATGTGGAAAAGTGGATTTATTCAATGCAAAAAAATATTTTTTATATTCAATCAAAGTTTTTTTTATTTATTTAGAAATCGTGAGATACGGTCTGGTATGATGTAGGTTTCAGAAAAACATTTTCTTTATCGTGCCAACGTTTCGACCTGCATAATATATATATATATATATATATATATATATTCAAAGTATTTCTACTCACTCAAAGTGTTTGTCTTCTGTGTAATTGTGCCATTCTTGCGTGTCGTGTCGAGAGTGCCAGTGAGATTTTGCTGTTTTATGTTTATATACGTTGGATTTTGAAGGAGTGGGGAAAGAAGGATATAAGAAAAATGAAATTGAAAATGTATAACTTTAAAGTGCCTCTATGTCGGTCAGCAGGCCAGAAGGGTGCGAGTTATAAATTTAAAAATCACCTTAAAACCGTTAGGTTTTAGTCAAGTAATCGTCACATCCATGAGGTCCAGAAGTTTTAAATTATTATTAAAGTACAACAACGATTATCGTGTTAGGAAAATAAATAATTGAAAGGGATTAGTTGGAGAGTGAGCAATAACCGCATAACGATGGAGATCACGATTTGCCCTCGGGCTACGTTTTCTTCATTGAAGCTAGACCATTTCAATTAAAACTTTTTCATTGAATTAGCTAGCCTCGATAATTATTTCATATCGTGAGCAGAAAGTAAATAGTTCTATTTTATTGAAACGGTATCATTGAAAAATTGAACTATCTAGTACCGAACTTTTTTTAATTTGTCCTTAATTTTTAACGCTTTATCCTTGACAAGACTCTTCCGTCGTTCAATTGGTTTTCGCACAATTTTTCTGTTTAAAGAGTTATGTCATTAACTTAGATCTAGTTTCATGTGTTAGGTTTAATTAAAAAATCAAACGAAATATTGATTTTATACCGTGATATTTCATTTGTTTGCCTTTCGCACCAAGTACAACATAACTCGATGTAATATAATCACTTCAACAAAAATAATTTCCTTCCCATATGAAGTTCTGGACGGCGGTTCGCGCCTACAAGGCCGAATTGACCCCCGGGGTTCCTGTGTCCTTCCACTGAAAGAGCAATGGAAGTTGGTTTCCAATTCTATACCGCTGGGATTCGAACCCGGGACTATGAGTCATATGATGGCCTAGCTTGATTTTCCGTAAAGTATTTTATACGTTCTATGTATCATGTCATTTGATGGTGGAGGGTCTGTCTACAGTCGCGGGTTTCGATTTCTCCCAAAACTGTTTCAGCTTTCTCCAGTCTTTCCAATGTATTTGTCTCCTCATTCTTATGGCCCGCGCCACACTAGACGGAATGCGACTGAAATTTCCGCTTCACAAGCTTACATTCAAAACACAGCCAGAGACAGACAGCAGAAATTTCCGTCGTAATGTCTCTGTCGAGTCCGTTGGTACACTAGCGTCCGTCGACGGAATATTCCGCTGGGTTCCATCTAGATCAAAACAGTGCGAAGAAGATGGGGTGCCCCACACTGACGACGAGCAAGCCGTAGAACGGAAGTGGGAGGCAGTCGTACACGCAAACTGCAAGTGAAGCTGATCTGGGATGGAGGACCAGTTTATTGTGGAAGTTCTGTAGTCGTCCCATAGTTATTGGAACTTGACAGGATAGCTTCGAAGTTCCCCATATAGACAGGGTAATTGACCAAGTGCTACCCCTTTTCATATTCAATGAATGAATCCAATCTCCAATGAATCTCTTTCTCTTCTGCTTCTCCATTGCCTTGTAACTACACAAAATGAAAAGTTTCATTGTACAGTCGTTGAAGTCATTCCGGTCATTTCCGCAGTATATGTGGCTTGTTCGGGTTGGGCAAAATTTTCATCGCGAAATTTCCGTCACAGAAACTTCCGTCGCATTCCGTCTAGTGTGGCGCCGTCCACTTGGTCAAGTAGGTTGGTTTTGTCATTATTTCATCTTAGTAGTTTTCCGGGTTTTCCTGGTTTTCAGTGCAGTATTAATACCTATTTTGTGATATAGATTGTTAGTTTGGACTGACGTTTACCTAAATTTCATCACCAAAGGCAATGAGCAAATGTAGGTAGACGAGTACTGCAAATGTCACTTGTCGCAGCATAACACAGTTAGTTTGAAAAATTGGTAAATGTTAATTTTAGCTGGTTAATGCACGAAAGCAGGGTTATTATAGCTTCAGACAGAGGAAAAGGTATCGGAAACGATGGAACTATCGATTATCACGCAAGTTAGTTTTTTGACTAAGAACGCCTCTTTTTCCGCAAAACAACTGTTTTTTTCGTTAATTATACAATTTGAAGCATTAATAAATTCAGTTATTGCTATCTCGGACTCTGTTAGACCATGGTAAAGTGGGCCAGTGCTAGAACCCAATAGGATTAAACTAACATATCAACAAACAAAAAAATAGTTAGCTTTAAAAAGAATGTACGCAAAAGGCGATTCGCGTCGCGTGCCACGCATATAACACGTAGGGTCTTAATTTGCGCCAAACTTTATAATCTGTGATAATATATATTCGTGTCTTAGCGTATTTAGTGTAACAACTGTGTGATTTGGACAATGGCAGATGGCAGCGTCATCTTTCACGTGCTGTACTCCCGATGATGTACAACCTCTGTATAAGCGGTTTCCGCCAAACCCGTCGAGTGCCTCTGCACAGGACTTTCAGATCTGCCCGTATATTTATTGACGCTTGTTGAAATACACCGCTCCATTTATCAAATTATTAATTGTTTAAATCGTGGTTGTATTGTTGGTTCACTCATATACGCTATTTATACTTAAGTACATTTACTGCCGTTGCAAACGACCAAATTCTATATAAAATGACCTTGTTAATCACTTTAAGCTTATTAAAGAATTACTGATATTATCTAAATCCGAAATTCTACCTATCGCTGCTGCTTTAGAATGAATTCATGAATTCTTGCAGCTAAGGCCGATCCAAAGTGACGTACTGCAAGGAAGCTTGCTTGCTCTTGCTCCCACTGTCTATTTATAATGCTGACCTGCGAACCCATTTCAATACCATGCCCACTTTTGCCGATGCACGAACCGGAATCGTATACTAGACACCGCCCATCTCAAGGGACACCTAGACTCGTCGAATAATGTTGCATTAAGTGGATGTTGAAAGTGAAAGGAAAATTGCACCCAAATCAGTTTTAGGCTAACAAAACGACCTTGTGCAAGACTATCGACACGCCAATTACTAAGGACTTTACCTAGATATCGTGAAATCCTCAGAAAATTTGTTTTCCTTTTAACAATTACGCAAACGGATAATCGCGAATTCTCTGTTTTGAGTAATAACAAATCCGTTTGTAGAACGAAAATATTTCAAGCTGTAGAGAAAAGAATGATCAAATAAATTTGCACCGTTTGGTACAAGGCGGATGAACATACTGCAGAGGAAACATTTGCCTGAGACGATGCGACAGGCGGCCTAGACAACTGTGAAGAAATCTAGGATCGTTATCATACATGTGTAAAAACAATGTGTAACTTGACTTAATAAATAACGCTACATATTGGACAGACGGTACCGTCCAATATCCAATCTATCTAATGACCTCAACATTTGATTGAAATCTTTTGAAATCCCGTTTCTTGAAATCATCTCCAATGTTTCGTCTACCCTAAACCTTACGTTCAAGCCATCTACTATATTCCATCCCCTAGAGTGTATCAAGTCGCCCTTAACGATGTTGGCCCAGAGACCGTCTTGCTCCTTCATCCTACACCATGAGGTTAGTGTACTAGGCTGGGACAGGTGGCCTTTCAACCCACTGGATCACATCGGTGATAAGACGTAGGTACATTTTTATTGCAGTTCTTCATGTTCGATCTGGTGCAGTTTTGTCTCAATATATATGTGTATAGTTCATTGTACTTAAAACCACAGGTTTCAGAACTGACAATAGGTAGGCATATTTGTTAATCTTTTAAATTATGAGTACTCTGCCTATTCTTCCCCTGCTGATCGTTTTCTGCCCCTCTAGATTCCCAGAACAATAAGTTTATGATCGTGGTGAGTCCAGAATATAGCTCAATTCGATCCCTGCAAATAGAATATTAGCTGGATACGCTAGTCTCATAAGGTGGATAAGTAAAATAATAAAACCGTATTATTTGATTAACCAATAAAAGTTAAGCGTTAACAACTAACCTCTAAGTCTGCGTTCTGACAGAGATGCAAATTAGGCGGAGAAGGTAGGTAAGTGGGTTGGTTCTCTTTGATCGCCCACCAACCACAAGATAGGCTCATTAACACACGGCATGAAAAGGGCTCCCTTGAACACAAGAGCGTCGAATCAAATTGATTCAAATGAGCCGAATTCACTTGGACGGCTTAAATATCAACGGAAATAGAAAGCGCATTAGCTAGTCCCAATTAAACGCGATTCGGCGTCGGTTGGTTCGTGTATGCTAGGTGCGGTCCGAGGGATTCTGGAGATTAAACGTGGAAACAAATCAGTGGCATTTCCGCCCGAGTAGTCAATACGTGTACGATTCAAATGGAGGCAGCAGCCTTTCTCTCAGACCTATTGTTTTAAGGTGATAATAGAAATACGAGGCGAAAACTGGCTTATCTTTACCTTAGCATCATAAAATTAGCACGGTAATGATATGGCGAATAACAAAATTACATATATCTTTTTAATTATTTGGTGTTTGTAAACAAACATTTTTTTTAAGCCTCTCGTTGGTTAATCCAACAATTTTTCCTATATGTCAAGCGCACTTCAGCATTTCGAGGTCTTCTATGTTGGGTCTGAGAATGTCCGATAACATCGTTTAACTTCTAACCTAGTTTGAGTTAGTGACTTTAATAAACTGAATTTAGAAACGGCTTCTTCGTCCAAAAACGATCGGTAGTAACGACCAAATTAGGTTATCACCTCGCAAATCACATGGAGAAATCCTTGTCGGAAGCATTCTCGGAGTTGAAAAATCATTTTAAAATCTTTCCCCCTCTCTCCCTCCCGTCACTATCTCTCTCTCTCTCCCCACGCTATCTATTTATCTCTCCCTCTCTTCTTTCTCTCTCTCCACCCTATTTATCTCTCCCTCTCTTCTCTCTCACTCCTTCCTCCTCTATGTTCTCTCTCTCTCTCTCTCTCTCTCTCTCTCTCCCCACCCTATCTATTTATCTCTCCTTCTCTCCCTCTCTCTCCCTCCCTCCCTCTCTCTCTCTCTCTCTCTCTCTCTCTCTCCACCCTATCTATTTATCTCTCCTTCTCTCCCTCTCTCTCCCTCCCTCCCACTCTCTCTCTCTCTCTCTCTCTCTCTCTCTCTCTCTCTCTCTCTCTCTTTCTATATAAATAGTGTGATGTGTGATATTTCAATTTTGTTTTAGATAACTNCCCTCTCTCTCTCTCTCTCTCTCTCTCTCTCTCTCTCTCTCTCTCCTTTCTTCTCTATGTTCTCTCTTTCTCCCTCTTTATATATTTATCTCAACCTCTCCTCTCTTCTCTCTCTCCTTTCTCCTCTATGTTCTCTCTCTCTCTTTCTCTCTCCCCACCCTATCTATTTATCTCAACGTCTCCTCTCTCTCCTTTCTCCTCTATGTGTTCACTCTCTCACTCTCACTCTCTCCCTCTCCCTCTCCCTCTCCCTCTCTCCAGACTGTTGAGCCTTTTGTTTGTAATATTTGGTTTCAAATTAATTTAACGTTTTTTTTTAACTTCTGGTTTAGCGTTCTGAATTATCGTTTTAGGTCGAATCGAATCGAATATTTCTACCTACGATTACTTCCTAAATGACAAGCTTTCCTTTGTTATCCAAGTTTGTAGTTAATTTAATTTTACGTTTTTATAGGATTGTGGTTTTTTAGTTGATAATTTTAACTCAATACAAAATTAAACTAATTATATTAGAAAGACTGTATTTTATTACCAATTGTAGTAAGTCAAATGGCGAGCCGGGACATGTTAATATTTTCACGGTTTTGAAATGTTTAATTAACTAGGGAAACATCTAATTTAATTTATTAAATGAGGTAAATGACCATATTATTTATTTTCCGTGGGTATCTATTCCTATGTATAGTAGATAATCTCCTTACAAACCTTTTCAAAACTCTCCTCAGGTAATTTGTCTGTAATGTTTAATATCGGTGTATTCAAAACAAATGAACTACCACAACAACTAATAAATTTCACGTAACAGAATATTTAGGTTTCGGCTTAATGAGTACCTCTTAATTAAAGACGAGCGAGGACCAAAGTGAGCCGTAAAGGAAGTATTAGGTCGGCCCTGGAGGCAGTATATTTTTGTTATGCCTAGCCCTAAGACACTACGGCTTCTGACGGCCAAGGACGGTATTTTATTACCGGGATTAATTAGACGTGAACTACCGGTTAATTAAAACACTAATTGGACATGTTTTTTTCTCGTTTGATTCCTCTCAGAGAACGTGAAAATGAGTTGGCGTTGGAGCAATATAAACCCACGAAATCGATTGTCTATTCTGTAACATGTGATGTTAAAAGAATAATAATAATGAAAACAATAAAAGTGGAGAAGTAGATAAGGAAAGTCATTCTTCCTACATCGATGCAGGCATAAAAGTAAATAAACGCTGACATTCGCGGCGATGAATTTTAGAAAATAGCCACTTACGAGTTTTTTTATTGTTCGGATTATTTATAACAGTAATAAAAGAGGAGGTTAGGTCGAGCGCGATTTACCAAAGTATAAATTTAAAGTAACATTTTCGAAGCTGATATGTATAATGTTTCAGTGAAAACAGTTCTTTTTATACATTGAGAGGGAGAAAAGTAGCCATCCTTATGTTGCTGTGGAAACAACTCGTCCCATAGGTGTTCGTTAGGGTTTAAGTCTATACTAAAGCAGAGAACACACCCGATGCAACACTATGCGACGCTACCCTGGAAAAATCTGGACAGTGGGGATTGCGTAGCATACAGTAGGGTAGCGTTGCGTTAATAAATCTTATGGAAAATTGGATTTTGGATTTGCATCGGGTAGCGTCGCATAGCATGGTAACTGTGTTTCCCGCTTAAATGCTGGCCACTTGAATTTAAATTTAAGCGCACATTGAATTTATAAATCCGATTCAAGTAGAGCCTAGTTGTGTGAGGCCTTGCATTTTCATGCTTCAAAATAAAACCGTTGTCAATAATGGAACAAGAGATAACACATCGCGCAGCAGTTTGGGAAACTTCGATGAAGATCAAGTTTGTGCTACCTACATTGGCTGTCCAACTGTTTACCTCCATAGCTTCTCAGGAGTGAAAATGTTGTGGGGATCGCTCTCCTGTTCTAGGAGGAACACTATACTAGGAGTGTTCTAGGAGGAGTACACTACTATCCGATTTACATTTTTATTTTTACAACTTCTTGTTTATCAATTTTTTGTCTAGAATATTTATTTATATAAAAATACAATAACATGTATATAATGTGTATATACATCTCATTTTGATACAGTTCATTGGTATTCACATTTATTAGGTGTTACCTAACACTCCTCGACGAGCAAACGACCAAACAACAGGTTCATCACCGACCCCAAAAGAAAATCTTACCATTTGCTGTTATGTTTAATGCAGGATTTTTTTTAAATTTTATAAGTATTTTTGATATGCATATATTTCAAGACTATTTTGTCTTTTTATTAATTTTTTTACGAAAAACTCCATGTGGGTTTTGTACTCTTTTATTTTTTACATTATTGCATATATCAGGATTTACACCCAACTTTAACTACAATGCATCGATTTCATGAGGTTTTGAATGTAGTGCTGTGGAATATTTTCATGCTCCTCCACCTGGCCTTCTAATACTTGCAAATTCTCTTGCATCCCTAGGTGACATTTTACCCTCTTTGAAAACTCTGTTTCGATAGGGTTTAAGTCGGGACTAACGCTGGGCAATCCAAGCATTAATTGAAGCCCGTTCCAAGTCGATCAACGATCCTAGCTTTGTGGTACCTTACACTGTCATGCATAAAAATAAAACCGTCGCCAATTTGTGGCATATAAGGAACAACTTCTTCTGATAACACATCTTAAATGTATGGAGCAGCTGTTAAGAGAATCCTCGATGAATTTCAAGTTCGTGCGACCTTCCATAGAAATTCCTGCCCAAAACATAACACCACAACTTTCATAGCTTCTCAGGAGTGAAAATGTCGTGGGGATATCGTTCTCTCAATACCGTTCTCCTGTTCTTCTCCAAACCCACTCTTAGTCGTCAGAAGACCTCAAATAAAACCTTGACTCATCGGAAAACAAAATTTTAGTCCAATCTTGCAACTTAACGGGCCTTGACAGAAGTTCTGGACCAGTGCCAGGCCTTCTCCCACGTGATCCAGCTTCTCCAAGACTTCGCTTAACTGTGCTTAAACGGGCATTAACATTTCTAACTTGATGAAGTCGTTGCTTGATCTGAACAGCGGTTGAATGTCGATTACGGAGTACATTCGAAACAATAAAACGATCATCTCTCTGGGATGTGACCTGATCAATGCCTTCTTGATTAACCTCAAGAATCCTGGTAGCAATGGAAGATCCTTCGGATAGTTTAACTTCTTCCATTTTTCATCATTGTTTCTAGCCAAATCTGTATAACCTAAAACCATCATTCAAACCAATTTGAAACTTACAAATCGTAGAACTTAAAAAAATCAAGCAACCAGAATGTTAGAAAGTAGCGTTACAAAAAAACCAATAAAGAAGAGATTGACTATTCAAAGATTTTTTTACAAAATTCAATTGTAAACAGAAGTGGAAGATTTTATCTGTGCTTTGTTTACCTCTAATCCTTTAAAACGTGGGCGTCGGTGGCCGCAAGGTTTAGTCTTTGACACGGCGCTTATCACTGTAAGGTAAAGGTCCCGGGTTCGAATCCAGCGGCCCTGCATTCGAACCCGACCTACTTACAAATGGGCTTTTTTGCAAAAACACTGTCACGCTGAGGGTTTATATGACCTCTGCTGTTGCGAACCCTCGTAAAAAAAATGCATGAATGTTTATGAGATCATTACAAATATTAAATTTTTTTGCCTCTTAGTGTATATATCTACCAAGACAGTACTTAATTCATGTGGTCTAGTCACAGAGTCTAATAACATCTGAACATTAAATCAAAATTTTATCTTATTGGCTGGCCTGTTCTCTTGGTATATTTTGTTGCCAAGTCCCTACTGAAGAAAACCTACAGAAAATTAAGCAGTTTAATAATAAGTAATTTGACAACCTGGATCAGGATTGTAAGGTACGATCAATATGGGTACTTAAATCCTATAAATTATACACACTCCTTATTAAAGAAATGTTCTTTTACTTTTCTAGATAATAACGATAATAGCAGTATTATATTGTACTGCAATTTATTTTAACGTTGCATAAATTTGTTCATTCTTAATTTTAAGAACAAAAAGCTATTTGATTAGCATTTTTTGGTCTTATAAGAAATAGTGTTTTACCAATTGAATATTCGGTATAATTTCTTTAAGTATAAATCTCCATCGAATTCAAAGTAAATAGGAATACGGACAATTGGAGAAGCTTGATGTCTCCCTTTGTTTAATTAAGAAAAGAACACCTCGAGGCTTTTTACGTGTGAACAGGCTCTTTTCTAGGATGTGATTTTCCATTTGGAACGAAAGGGGCCCTTGTTGACAGAACAGCTGGACCGAAACGAATCCCTAATTGGCCCGTTGAAAGAAAGGAGCTTAGTCTATCGACGACGAAGCTCCAGACCCCCCGAAGTAGATACAAAAGGGCGAGTTTAAAGTTGGACGAGTCCTCCGGATAAGAAATGTTTAGCTGGCAACAATACAAGGCCATCAGCGTGAAATATATTCATAAAAGGCAGTAGACTTTAATTGTTTCTCTAGAAAACAGGACCGTTAGCTAACTGGGCAATTATATTACTAGTCTTGAATCTAATTAGTGGAGCAATTATTGTCCTAATAGCCATAATATTACGTGGTAGTCCTGGTGTAGACTGCTTTAATGCCTTTGCGAATTCATTAATATGTACCAACTTTTCTGTTTAGGTTTTTTAAAAATAACGAGCTTATAAGAATGAAAATTGGGAACCCTATTATATTCAGTTCAGGGGCTGAATTGTCACAAGCCTTCAGTTTTTCTTCAGTCATAAAATAAGATAAACATGAATCATGTTATTGCTCGCCATTTCCAGGACGAACGACCCTCGCCTTCCACCCCAAATGCGGTCCAACGGTTCGCCCTAAATTCTAATTCGACTCGGGATGAGTTTGCCCCGTGGAGCGAGGAGCGAGGCTGGGAATTTTATCGCTCCTGGTCGTCGTGGAGCATTTTGTTTATAAAAAGGCGCGACTATCTCAGTTTTCCAAAACATTGACCGACCCCCTATCTCGCCTTTACACTTGCACACGTGCCAGCACGTTGCTGGTCGACCTCGTTTTTCCCTCCCAAACTTCCAACGATGGCATTGGTCTTGAGCTAGAAAGATACCTAAAAGTCATTGACAAAGACATCACAATGCCTTTCCGTACACGTAGAGTAAAATATTCCATAAAAACTCATCTTTTCTTCTTAAAACCCCTAGTTTTAAAAAGAGGAAAAAAACAATTGGTTATCAGTTCATCACTAATCTGTGAGGCTAAACTAGGACTAAACTAAACGTGAAAAATAAATTTGCCTTAACGTCGTTTACGTTTACTTCTGACAGAAGACGTCATTTCTCCGTACAACCAAAGAAAAATCTCACAGAAAAATAATTAATAAAAATTACTCCATTATTTCCGTATTGGTCATAATTGACCCTATTAATTATTTTATCTACGTTTTTGGTTGAGAGGAAAAATTAGTGTCACGAGCGGGATTTGAACCTACGACCTTCGCCTCAATATGCCGATGCTCTACTGGCTATAGTGACTTGATCTTCTCAGACGCCTACTCCTCATCTCCGCCTACAACAATTGAAAAGATGGCAAAAAGAGGGAAAAGTCGAACGGTTGTAGGTTGAGATGAGGAGTCGGTGTCCGAGGGGATCGAAGTCACGATAGCTCAAGTGTAGCCACTTGAGAGCAGAGGCGTATTGTCCTGAAGGTTGTGGGTTCGAATCCGCTCGTGTCACAATTTTTCATCTCAACCGGAAACCCTAGATAAAAAGAACAATTAATTGTTATACTTAATGTTAATTCTATTTGAAGACTTTGCATATCGCTATGCTAAGTTTTCTGGGGAGTTTGTAGTTTTTTAGTAGTCGTAGACAGTCGTCTTTTTCAAGCTTGTAAACAAAGGCACCGTTCATGGATGTTATGTATCTCATACTCACCCCACCTACATCATTTTTATTAATCCTAGTAATCATTTTATCTACTGTTTTTGGTAGAGATGAAAAATTGTGACACTACTTTTTCATCTCAATCAAAAGTAGTAATAATAAGATTATGAAGGTGGGGTGAGTATGCGATTCACTGTTTGTAAATGATGGTCCTACTCACAGATTTGTTGTTTATATTGAGCCGGATGTCTAGCATCAAATGCTCATCATAAGTTGAATAGTTACAAACACGTCTCTCCACATTCCACATGAATTATAAGAGTGTTGTGTTATCTTACAGGGTAATATTAAGAAACATAAGTTAAAAAAGTATAAACAATATATACCCTTTAGGACATAATATTTCTTTTTATTTCGCTCTCCTATATAGCATGAAGACACCACGGAATAAAAACTACATAAATTTATTCGCTTTGAAGTGAAACATTTTATCCCCGGGGATATCATTTTTGTTTAAACCATTTTCACTATTAAAACAGCATTCAAACAATCTCAAGCGCTAAATTTTATTTACATAGGCCGACAATAGAAAATAAAATAATAGAAAATCGCGCATAAGAGAATAAAACATTTCTTTGAGATGAATGTTCAGCAGAAATGGGAAAAGAGGTAGGCAATAGATATTCTAGACAAAGCCCTTTTTTGTTCGAGGAGACACTTTCTCCTGGGAAAGAAGGAAAAACGTAAAACCCTCGGGCCGTGGTCTGTCACACGATATTACAATTAAATGATGACACGACTGGAAGGGGCTATTATCTTACCTTACCGCTTTTCCCAAACGGGCAGTTTCTGCCGTCGTAAATAAATTTAATCGCCGGATTTTTCCTCTCGAGTCGAAATGTTGAAAGGAAAGAAAAGTCAACCTGGCTACAAGGCACTCGTCGGTATTTGAGTTTGTGTCCTTTAACATGCAATTCATGTAAGAATTATTGACTAATACTTATTAAAAAAGGCAAGGAAAAATTAAAACATACTGGAAAGACATTTAGGAAAAATATAACACTTATGAGTGGTGTTTAGTGACCGTTAGTCAATGATTATTCGGAGATCGTGAGATGCGGTCTGGTGTGACGTAGGATTTACAAAAACATTTTCTTTATCGTGCCAACGTTTCGATCTTTATTGAGATCATCTTCAGGGCCCAAAGTGTTTGTGTTCTTAATTCGTGGGCACTCTCAACAGGACCCACAATAATGACACAATTACGCAGAAAACAAACACTTTGAGCTCAGAAGATGATCTCAATAAAGGTCGAAACGTGGCATAAAGACAATGTTTTTATAAAACCTACGTCACACCAGACCGCATTTCACCATCTCCGAATAATTGTAACACTTCTAAGGAAACGAATTATCAAATATATTTGACAACTGGCATGGTTGCTGACATAAGCAGTCAACCAATAATTGAACATTTACTCAGGGTATTTTGGCATAAACTCTGATGATGATGATGATGATTAAATGAGACTCGTAAGTGAAGTATATTCCTAAGCACTTCAGCCTTCTGTCAAGGCCCTCAACGTATAATGCGTCAAATGTGTGCCTTCAAGGGAATCGTTAAAAATAAATTGTATAGAATATATTCAAATATATTTTGATATAGTTTACCTTCCACGGTGAACCTTTACGTTATCTATTTATACTTGATCTGCAGACCTCCGTAGTTATTTTTTCACGTAGTAGGACATTTTGTTCTTCGCCACCTGCCCCATAAGTTATTTATCCCTTGTTTTTTTATTTACCTCCATCTATCTTATCTAATCTATATCTATTTTTCACCACTACGTATGCAGCATTGGGTCGTATTTCACTTTGCTGTTCAAGGTCTAAAGTATTGTTTTATTTTGATCACTATGATCATGAATTATCTATTTCAATAATATAGGCCTTTCACACGCCTTAACCTAATAAAACCAGGCGTTATTTTATTATTTTTTGTTAGCTTTTTTACTGGAGCAGTACTCAAAAGCGTAAAAACTGGGCAAGGTGATACGGATGAAATGACGAGGTTATTTCAAGTCTACCCTAAAGGCGATGGTTTTCATATTTAATCTGTTGGATAAAACATTATCATATTTTAAATTGTATGCCATCCGTTTATGTAACTCACTCGTTTAATGTTTTGATAGATAACTTACATTTATAGTATTAAATAAACAGTAAAAACTTGTTCTCATGAAAATTTCGTCTTACTTTTTCTAATAGATTTACACTTTGCTGTAAATATGTTTTAACAAATGTATTTTTGTTACAGGTAGGTTTTTTGACGCAGGGAAAAATATCTATTCAACAATGATTCGTAGTAAGTACTTATATAATAAAAAATATGTCCAATTCCAGAATATTCGTGAGCAAACTGTAAGCAGTTTTCAAAAAGCCGGAAAGCTTTATATTTTTGTTCTTACATGTCTGTGACAATATGTAAATTCAAAGTATTAATTATTCTTTCAATGTAAAGTCCTGGCTGAGATAAAAAGTCAGTGTCACGAGCGGGATTCGAACGCACTACCTTCGGCTAAATACGCCGCTACTCTACCACTTGAGCTTTCGTGTCTTCGATCCTCTCGGACGCCAACTCTCCATCTCAACCTACAACGATTTTAAAAATGGCAAAAAGAGGGAAGGTTCGAACGGTTGTAAGTTGTGATGGAGAGTTGGTGTCCGAGAGGATCGAAGTCACTATAACTCAACTGGTAGAGTTGTGGCGTTTAGCCGAAGGTCGTGGGTTCGAATCCCGCTCTTGACACTGACTTTTTTATCTCAACCTAGACCTTGCATTGGAACAATAATTAGTTGAAAGATGTAACTTGGTCCATTGACCACTATAACGTCAATGAAGTAATATCAAAAGTTTTATTGATAATCATAAATTTGTTTTTTTGTGAAAAATTGTTATTCTTTTATTATTTAATTATAGGCATATCAAATTCGAACTTGGAATATTTTTTCCAAAGATAAATTCTTATTTTTTTTAAATCGTTACGAAAGCTTCTTGTCTTCTTTTATTAGCTATGATTAAACATATTAAATTATTTATAATATAGTATAATTTAATCGACATTTGTTATGGCAGCAGTGTAGACTGTACAGGGTTCTATTTACAGAATATCTTAACAAATAAGGTTTATTTAATTGTAATGCTAAACAAGAAATTCGATATTTCACGGTTATATAATGGTTTTATTGGCCAACAAATCTTATGTTAATAGGGTAATCAATTTTCTGTTAGAGTGGTTATGGAGGTTTTAAGAGCAAACAATTAAACAGTTGATAATCTCATTTGTCATTACTTACTCATAGAAACAAAACTGATAACAATGATCTCAGCCGACACGGATTTGTCAGCACTTCACGTCTTAAATTATAAATTGCCTGTTTATTGTTCGCTTCGACGTCGTGCTTTGTGTTGATTTCGCGTGAGATAAACAGGCGGATGTGATCGGCAGGGGCGGAAACGGACTGGACAATGCGACCCCCCTGTGAAACCGTTATAGCCAGCTAATGCCCATATTTCCAGGAGGACGAATAGGTACCGTTATCTCCCAGATTGCAGACCTGGCTCGTGCCGTACAACTGGGCGTAGAGTCCTCTTAATTCAACCCCGAGGGAGTTCGTTTTTGTTCGTTGGAAACCATAAAATAGTAGACCAAATCAGTCATCAACAATAACGACATCTTGGAAGAAAACGCAGTCTTTATGAAGTTACTCATTTTACAATAATAATAATCGATTGCACTGAACTGTACAAAACTAATGGTGACTCCGCTTATTGTACGTGTACGACCTCTGGTTGTACCTTTGTGTACAGATCAATCAGTCGGAGGGGTGATGAAGTCAGCTTTGTTGTAGCTCGCGGAGAGGAAAAAGAAGAAAACCTCCAAAACCGCGTCTGTCCTTTCTGCAGATGAAGGAGGGCTTACAACTTCTCACGTCTACCTACGTTGAGTTGGGGAAGTTCTTGCTCCCTTAGTTTTATATTCATTCCAGGTGGGGAGAGTATAAGGAGACCTGGGTTGACTTTATTTTATGAGTTATGGTTTTTTTTTACGGTCCTAAAATTAAGGATAACGCTTAGGGAAACACGATAGTCTATATATACTACCAAAGTGGTCCCTTGAAATATTTCTCTTACTTCTCCCTTTCTCTTAGCTTTTTCGGTGTGTTTTCAAAGACTGCTTAATTCGTTGAGAATCCATTTAAATTAGAAAACATCTCTACAGCTCCATAGCTTGTGGCCTGTAATATAAGCTTAAAAGCCCTACGAGGAGGACGAAATCTACCAACCCAACAAAGACGAGATTCTTAACAAATTAGGTTATTTCGTTGCTTCTTTTCTAGTAGAAAATCTTTATGTAGACAAGAATTAATCAAAGTTCGTACAAATTAATTTGCCCCGAATTTGTGTCGAAAATAACTTCACAAATACTTGAACCCCTGCAATTGTCTGTTACCGTTCTCAAGGTTTTTACCATAGAGATAGAAATTTGCAATAGATACATTTTAAAAAAACGTTTGGTTGCGACCTAGTACTTCAGCTTCTTCTAAAAGCATTTCCTCGCAAAGCCCTGCTTTTACTGAGCCCAGAAACATCCAGTTACCGTCCTTTTTCCCAGCTCACTGCGATGACCGATGGAGAACTCTTATTTTCCTTCATTGGCCCATTAATATTTTATGTTAATCAAACACTCACGATAATTAAATCATTTATGCATATAAAATATGTACATATATCGGGTTGTCCGGAAAATAATGCAGGATTTTAAGTTTTCATTAAAAAAAATCTATATAAAATATTCTGTTTACGTTTACAGGATTACTCATTTGTATGANTACCAAAATCCTGCATTATTTTCCGGACAACCCAATAGAAATAATTATACACACATATACACATAAATACAGTATATAGAATATTTATATGTGAGGAAACACCTCCGTTTCTCTTACGAAAAGGAACAGATTCGACCCGCCCGCCCGAGTACTAACTTAAATCAGTGCTACTCTCTCCCTGCAAGGAGTCAAGGCATGAAAAGATGTAACGTACTGAACACCTCACTAGTTTTCATGGTCCGCTTGAACAATTAATATCTTTCAATTAATTAAGGTTTTTAGTTGAGATAAACAAGTCAGTGTCACGAGCAGGATTCGAACCCACGACCTAGATACGCCGCTGCTCTACCACTTGATCTATCGTGACATCGATCCCCAAACTTCCCATCTCAACCCCACCTTTTTATTGTCGCCGAGAATCAAATAGATTACACGACATTTGAAAAATGGCAAAAAGAAGGGAAAATTCAAAAGGTGGGGTTGAGATGGGAAGTTATGTCCGAGTGGATCGAAGTCACGATAGCTCAGGTGGTAGAGTAGCGTCGTATCTAGCCGAAGGTCGTGGGTTTGAATCCCGCTCGTGACATTGACTTTTTTATCGCAACTAAAAACCTTAATTAATTGCACTGAACAACCTTTCTCTACAAGAGCAACCCCCGCGGGTTTTGATCCAGAAGCAGGTGTCTGTGTGTCAGACGTTTATGGCCAATCCTTAATCCCGGGGAGGGGGTTAACACGACCTTTCTTTTCTTTTCAGACTCCCATCAGGCCATCATTCAATGCTTGTAAGTCCCTGGACATTGTCGTACGACCCGGCCCACTGATACTGCCAACGCTTGATTAAGTCATCAACGATTCCTTCCACAATTTCAAAATAAAATGGCTTTGGGAACAGTTCACGGGAATGTTAACGTTTTCTGTCTGTTCCTCGTAGATTTAATTCAAAACCAGTGTATGTATGCGCAATGTTCACACGAGGAAACACTATTTTGAATTAATAGGTTTTTCTTTTCTGAATTTCCTATTATACGATAAAAAGTCGTGTCATGATCTTCCAACTTTGACTTAATTAAAATATAACATAATTTCTCGCTACATCAAGATTTTGAAGCTTATTGTGGCTCATTAATACGATTGAATTTTTTTTCAAACATAAATCTTCAGTATTCCTTTTAATTATTTACTCCCCCAGGCAATTATCGCATTTTTCCCGATTTCCTCCTTTTTCACCTTTTTATCGCGTGTTGATATAAAACAAAAAAACGATACCAATTAAAGGTCGGAAACGAGGGACACCAGCTTTTCTTAGCTGGCAATAAAGAAGACAGGTTTCTTTATCACCTGAAGACCTTTTTCTCTACTCTAACAATGACATTCTTGTAATTGCTCTTTTGTGATTCCCGACCGGGAAGAAAACGTTTTTACCCGGGTCGTAGTTCAGATTGCCATTAAATTAAAGTGTATTGCTCCTTTTTTATCATCTGAATTGATCATCAAGAAAAATCTAATTAATCTATAAAATTCAACCAAGTATTGAAAATAATTATTCGTTATTTATTTATAAATAATTATGTCCCATATCCCTGAAGTTTTATTTAGTTAAAGGGTATGAAGCGCAATACATAACGTGATGTACAGAGCAAACCATTTTTTTGAAGGGTGAAGAGAAAAATTGAGGGTGAAATAGAGTGAGTGGTCATTGTTAAATGGCTAAAACTCCTCCAATTTTTTTTAAATTAAGTTCATTTATTAAAACTGGTCTTGTTAGACCAACCATTAATTTTACAATAATATTATAAAATAAATAAATGTTTACATTCTTATAAACCCATTGGTACAATAAGATTTACATTTCACTATTCACTATTCATTTTTAACAAGATATGTTTGATGTGATGATTGTTTTATATGTTTTGTGTGATGTGATTGATGATATATGTATGTTATCTATATTGAATTTGATTAATGATATTGGCGTAGCTGCGACTGCGTTTACAAGTGTCTTTTCTGTAACCGACAGAAGATAACGGATGCAATGTTTCGTTAAATAAACAATATAAACAGATTAATCAAGGTTTTTATTTGAGATAAAAAAGTGAGTGTCCCGAGCGGGATTCGAACCCACTACCTGGGGGTACCCATCAACGTTAATCATTAATATTCAAGCCAGAGGAGAAACCGTAATCAAATTATACTTCTATCTACTATTAACATGGTACAAGTATTTGATCATTTTGATAATTAAACTGCCCTGGTGTTAATTTATATAAAAAAATCTGACGAGGTCAGTGTAGCATAAATGCGACATTTAATTCCACGTGTGCGTGGTGGAAATTAATTGGAATAGTTAATTAATAGATTGGTCCGATAGAAAAGTAGTTCCTCTTACCGTGGGGATTTGTCGGATAATTGATTTTCAGATATCGAATTACTACCGCAGGCTTTGATCTCCCTCTTTGTCCCTCCAAAATCCAATTCGACGACGGGGATGGAAATTTGACGAAAGCCCTGGAAAAGTGGTTCCAGTTTCATTACGAGCCAGTAGGCTCCCAGTACATTTGAACGGGCTATTGAAGAAACACGTGTAATTAGAATGGGAAATGAGATCCTAACCTCAAGGACAGGAAGGATGGAAATTGAATCGAATGTAAGTTTTAAATTAATGACGCTCTGAAGCTCCAGATCGAGTCAATTATGTTGAATTATTTTGGAATGGGAATGATGAAACAGGCTGAACGTAATAGCCGTAAAATTAGAAAACCTAAAAGTTTGGGAGGCTAAATTGAATACAAAAAATTTTGAATTCAAAAATTCACTTCTTACAAACTTGAACAATGGACTGCTAAAAAAGCAATTTAATGAAATAAAACATGGTGTTAGATAGTAGCAATCATTATTGATTTTTATCTATACAGAGTGCCCATTTCAGAAGGCCCGGCTGAATTTCACTTGCCAATGACGCTATTAAAAAAAAAAGATACGCTTTAATATATTTTTAGTCTAGTTTCATATTTTTATCCCCTTTTGGAGAAAAATTATACATGGCACCTCAGGCCCGGTTTCACTTAAAAATTTCAAATACGACCCTACACACATTATTTTCTCCTGACATCCTGACACATTAATTTAATGGATATTTTACGCTGAAAACAATGTTGCAAATTGATTTTAAACTGGTCAGAAAATAACAAAGTTATGGCAAAAAGTTTTAATAAACCTTGCTGAATGCCAATCTTGATGTCAGAAAATTTAGTGTCAGTTCTAAACTAAGGATAAGAGAAAAACGACTTCAGGAGGTAGTAGGTGTGTGGAAGGATACTTTTTAATTGGAAGAGGAGATCTAGGTTCCAAAATATGTCGAATAATGAGTTTTCTAGGGCAGAGAATTGTGTGAAAATTTTGGTCTTTCGTCATTTGAAAGATGAATAATAATAATTTTCATAAGGAATCTTACTTTTTATGATAAAGAAGTTTTGACCTAAATAAAAGTGATATTTTGATCGAGGCTGGTTTTTAGAACCACTCCCATAAACAGCCCTAGCAATATAGTCAATATAAATCGACAATTGGAGTTCATGGACATTCTGTTAAGCAATCAGCGCACCGATTTGAAAATTTGTCATCAAAATAAAAATAGACCATTTTGATGTCAACAACTAAGATTTTTTAGAACCATTTCTAGGCTAAAGTCGTTGTGGCATCAGTTTTTTTTAAACGTTCATTATCTATTGAAGACTTACGTGATAATCCTAATACACAAAAAAAAACAATATATTTGTACTGTTATTTAGGCACCGCCTAGAGGGACATGACGCAGCAATTTAACCCGAACATTGAATTTAGACGGGATAACGTCGAAGATTGGCCAGTTTTCCTTACAAAACTCAGAGATACATTGATAAATGTATAGCATAGGGCCATAAGTTATCCAGATTCCTGTTGTATAAGGAACTTGCGCTTGATGGAAACTTCTTTAATATGTCTGAATGTCTGAGATTGCCAGAATTTCCTCTGTCCCGATCGTTGTGATTTTATTTTTTTTAATTAGATGTGAGTTGCTTCCTCTCAACTATAATCCAACAAGAGATAACTGCCTCAACCTGTGTTTCCTATGCAATACAAAGGCCAGATGAGACACCTTTCGTATCTTGCAGAATTCAGATTGAGACATATAAGCGAGGAACACAATTACCCGATGCTCCCCGACGCCTTCTCACGTTGTGGTAGGGTGTGCACATCTATGCCAAGTCAAGCGCACGCCACGTACACACAGCGTGTATTACAATAATCAGTATCACAATTGCAAGCCCCATTGGTTCTTAACGCACTATTTTGCGCAAAATTACATATACTTGGTTTGAAATAAACTACAACAAATTTAATTGTCCATTTCTGAAGCTACTCGACGAAAATAGTGTAATTTTATGAGCAAAACCGTCTAATAAATTGTTCGTTAAATTCATTATATCAGAAAATGGTATTCCGGTGTTTTGATCAATTTTCTACCAAACCATTAAAATTAATTTTATTTAATGAAAAGAGCCATGGCCCTGATATAAAACTCGCCCACCTTGGAATGGTGGAACAGCAAATATTAATTTGACTACCACGGCCACTACAAAGGATATACACAACAAACGCCATTAAACAAAACGAGTACAGAAAGATGTGACACATCGATCTCCAGTGAAACAGACCATAAAACATAAATCAAAAGAAAGAAAACAGAACCAAACCATGGAAACATTCACATCTCCCAAAATTTAGACACCGACCACAAAACGGCTAATCAAATTCGAGAACAAATTGCCCAATATCTGATTTAGCCAGCAAACCAATGTCCCAAACCGGCGGCAACATATATAATAGAGCTGACGTGTAATAAATTGTCAGTTAAATTCATTATATTAAAAAATGATATTCCGGTGGTTTGATAAATTTTCTACCAAATCATTAAAATTAATTTTAAAATAAATAAAAACTATCGAATTTTTGATCTCGGTTAATTTGGTTTATATTAAAATAAGTATGTTGTAATTAATACAACAACAATAATACATGTAGTTGAAAAAAAAATATGAGTGTCCGGTTCTTTTGTCTTCGACTGTATTCGATGCAACCCGACGAAAATGTGGGGATCGCGTAGCGTAGAGTAGGGTAGCGTTCGTGGCATCGGGCAGATGTGCACGAGGTATACAATCTTATGGAAAAATGGACTTTGGATTTGCGTCGCATAGCGTTGCATCGGGTATGTTCCCCGCTTGAGGTCTGTCCCTAATAATCTCAGTATTTCAACTAAGTAAATTTTGTTACAGAAGCCTGGAGTTACAGAAAAGAATTGATTTCATATTTTAATTATTAAAGATGTTTTTATGTCACTTAATATTGTATTTTTTATTATATTTTTATGTATTTCTATATGTACATAATTTACAATGAGCAAATAGGTTAGTAAAATAAACAATAAAAATAAATATAAAAAAAATTCACTATTTTCGTGGTCCGCTTGACCAATTAATACTTTACAATTAATTAAGGTTTTTAGTTGGGATGAAAAAAAGTTAATAGCACGAGAGGGATTCGAACCCACGACCTTTGGCTAGATACGCCGCTGCTCTACCACCTGAGCTATCGTGACCTCGATTCACTCGGACATCAACTCCCCATCTCAACCCCACCTTATGAGATTGTCGTCGAGAATCCAAACCGATTACACGACATTTGAAAAATGGAAAAAGGAGGGAAAACTCATAAGGTGGGGTTGAGATGGGGAGTTGATGTCCGAGTGGATCAAGGTCACGATAGCTCAGGTGGTAGAGCAGCGGCGTATCTAGCCGAAGGTCGTGGGTTCGAATCCCTCTCGTGCCATTAACGTTTTTTCATCTCAACTAAAAACCTTAATTAATTGTAATTATTAAAGAGGTTTTTATGTCACTTAATGTTATATTTAACAGGTCTTTTTTCCCCTAGAGATTACTAATGAGATGCCCTGCTCAAATTGTTACAATATAGTGTAGTATTCATACGTTTAACAAAAAAGGAATAATTTAAAAAAAATTGCCCATTTTTCCGGCAGACGGTTGTCAACCATAACCGTTGGGTGCTTTTATTTATTTTTCGAACAACTTTTTTGTATCTCATTATATCATTGATCAAAGTAATAAATGAACTCAAATAAATAAACGTAGAAGTAAAACAATATTCTTTTGGGTGGGAAAAATAAAACCGATTAGCCAATGATTGTTTTCGCGTTGTTTTGCTGCAGGTCCATTGCGGAAATTGACCAATTAAAACAGTTGATACGGCGATTGACTTGTATCGGTCAATTTACCATAGAGCAGACATGAATTCTGATCCTCTGGGGGAGAGTTTAAATCGCCAGGGGCGTTGTTTTTCCTCCAAGTTTGATTTACACCGAACTTGGTCATCAGGTGTTGATTTTTGGCCGTTGCTGAATAAACTTTTTTTTAATGTGATGACTTTCCATCAAGGGATAAACTTTGTCGTGGATAATGTCCCTGGGCCAATTTCTGTCACGGTCTTAAGTTCTATTTTGCTACTACGAATTTATCCATATTTGATGCCATCAGTCATTTGAGAATTTGGAGAGGGAATTTTCTTTTACTACATTACAATCAGCATAGATGATTATGTTTATTTTTGAATACAATTTTGTTATTAACCATTGTTTATTCCTCGTATTTGAGTTAAAAGCAAGCCATCCAATCTACTAAAGTTTAAAGGAAAGACGATTTTTTTTCTAAAACACAAATATGGGGAATTAGCAGGTTGTTTACGCGGAGTTTGGCATAGAGACAATGGACTTAGACAATGCAATCATACTCATAATTGTCGAAGTTACAGGGGAGAAGTATAATGGAGAGGGGTTTCAGGACTATCATTACTCCGGGGCTTCACTGCCCCCACCGCGCCCGTTCATCGCTGCTATTAGCGGTTGTATAACGGGTCTTGTCCTCTCTACCCATAGACATCAAAACCTCCTTCTTCACTTCTGAAATTACACAGACGATCACGCGATGTCCCACGGACCGGCTTTCGTTTTATCATTCTCGAAAGATAGCCGTCATGACTCACTGGCCCAGTCCGATATCTTGTCCCGACATGAACAGCAATCATGTGTGAAAAAAGTATTGAAACTTAAGAAATTCACAGTACATAAGAAAAACGCTTTCCGGCTTTAGTTGGATAAAATAATTTAAAAAATGGACAGTACTTCTAATGGATCCATATCTTAGAACTAGTAATCTGGCCATACACTTGTAAAGTTACGAATTGGTCTGAAGATAATAGACGGCGAAGAACAATAAAACGCTTTTAAAAACGTGCATAAAATTGACTCATTATTACTCTGGCTGCAGTTTAAGGACAAAGCCTTTTTATGATTTGATTATCTTTGTTAAGACTTTTTCACAATAAATATATCTATAGTTGGAGAGAAAAGCATAAAAAAAATTTTTTGTTAAAAAGTTTTATAAACTAATTAGCGTTAATTCTATGATGTGAGGGATGATAAATCCATTTACAGAGCGATAAATTTGTAATAGGTGTGAGGTGAAGTAATTTTGACGATTTAGTGCTGCTAACCTTTGTATATGATTCATAATATTTTGGGTACATTAGACCTTAAGTCGAACCGTCTGAAGTCCAAAATCGAACCATTCAGAAAATGGCGTAAAGATTTAATTTTTTTAAACCAGAATCGAGTGGCGGATAATATTTCCCTCCAACATGCTTTTCTGATTCTCTTAACATCAGCATAGCTCTTTAAGTGGTTTTTTTTATTTTTCCATGTATGAACTTCATTCCATTTTCGAACATTTCCTGCATCACCAATATATAATCTTAAATCGTTTTAAGGTGGTGAATAATTGTTTATTTAGTCTTACAATCATTTCTTCCTTAGATTTTTGTAGTTTAGAAAGAAAGACTGTTTTGATTTGATGAAATTTATACATGTTTGTTGAATGAAATGAATTAAAAATAATGACCAAACTTTAAATGGTCATAATAGCCAAAATTAAAAGCCTAATCATGGAGAGGTCCTATGTCCCACAAGGTAACTGCTTGGGTTCATTTTTACTCAACCTACTCCTCCAACTAGGCATTGCTTAATAACGACACTTTTTCCCAGTTAACTGTTGACGTTGTTGAATTCTCGCGCTGTCTTGGTGAAAACGTTAGTCTTTTCTGTTCACATGTTGTTTCTGGGGCAGGGCAAGAGAGATTCGTTACTGGCCAGGTGGCAAGAGTAGTGCATATTGCCTGCCGTACTCCATCCAACACAAAGCATCAACTTTTGTTGGGGAATGTTCGTATTCGTGTCAATTTGACGTCGGTGACAGCCAATGGTACGACCTCATGGTGTACTCGCCATCGGTCAATCTATGAGAAATTCATTCGCTCATCTTCCACGTTTTTCCAAGTCGATATAAACTAGAGCAAATGGTTTCATCGCTTACGTTAAACTCTGGCGTGTCTCTGACCTTTTTGACTCGAATCAAGTTCCATAGCTTTCGTCAATTCGTAGTCATCCAAAATACAAGGTCTACCAGACCGTGGTTCACCCTCAATCCCCTCATTCCCATGCAACTTTTCGAACCACTCACTCACATAATGTTTTATCACCATATGCAGAGCAAATTTTACGCGCTACCTCGGCCACCCTAGTACCGAGCTTAAATTCGTATAATAAGCACGCACGGGGGCGTCGGTGGCCGCAAGGTTTAATCTTTGACACGGCGCTCATCATTGTAAGGTAAAGGTCCCGGGTTCGAATCCAGAGGTTCTGCATTCGAACCCGACATACTTACAAATGGGCTCTTTTTCAAAAACACCGGCACCCTGAGGGTTTATATTATGACCTCTGCTGTAGCGAACCCTCGTAAAAAAAAATAATAATAATAAATAATAATAAGCACGCACGGATTATTGATTTTGAAGTCATAAGTAAGAAAAGATATTGTATACAGAGAACCATTCAAGACATTTTCTTAACGAACAGACGCATTATTCCCTTTGTATTACGTGGTGTAAACATCTAATCCTTCAATGTAACAGGAAATGTTGATGTAGTATAGTATGGTATGGTAATAAGGATACTAGGAAGCGGGGTTTGTGCTCCCCAAGCATTGTAGCCTTTTGGCCTATTGTACCTTCCTAGTTTTTTTGTGGTTTTTTTTTTTTTTAAATAATTTAAAGGTTGCAACCTTATTGGTCATTAAGCCTTGAGTCTTTGCAAGTCAACGGCGCAGACACCCCCCCCCCAGAGCGAGGCCCCCGCAGACCCCGGCGCAGTGGCAGCCCCAGGCCTGGAAAGAACGGAACCCCACGGATCTCTAGCAACTGATGCTTTTAGTCTTAATATTGCGCGCAGGACTTTATCGAGGAGGAGTCGGTGTCTAGTCACCATCGACACCTCCTCTAAGCTCGCTGGAGATTCCTTGACCTCAGAGTCCGGGGAGGCACCCCTCAATCCAGCCCAAGACCCCGACCAGCACTCGAGGCCCAGCACGGGCGTCGCCAGAAGTCAGCCGCACCACACCGCCAACATGGGGAACCAGCAAAGGAAACAAGAGTTGAGGGGATGAGATATCAGATTTTATCAATTAGTTGGATGTCTGTTAAGAAGTTAAAAATTTTGTTTATTGATGTTGAGTTGTCCTAGTTTCTTAGTTCAGTGGAATAGACTCATTCCTTTTTCTTAGAAGTATCTGGTATTGACTTTCGCTGCTACAATTTCGTTTCCTAGATTTTTTCGTATGTTAGGTTAAATCTCCATTGAGCGAATTGTTCATGTATCATTCGAAGATGATATTGGTGCTTTGTCCTCCTCATTACATAATCTACACATGGGATCATCGTTGTATATGCCCATGTTACGTAGATGTTTTCTCAAATGCCAGTGACCAGGTTAGTAGTCCTTATCACTCCTCTAAGTTTAGCCCTCTCCAGTTGCAGCAGTGATTTTGCCAGTGCTGAGGGTTGTTTCATCATAAGTTTAGTTCTTCTAGCGCCGCTAGGGTTTATCCACTTTTCTTTTTGTTTTGTTTGATCCACTCTGCGATGAAGGATTATATATTGTTTACATATCCCAAGTATAGGTTCGGGGCTTATGTATGGTCTTGCAGATCGCCCTCTGGCTTGTCTGTCTGCTTTCTCGTTACCCAAAATTCCTCTGTGCCCTGTTTCCCCAGGTTTTGGAGATTTTGGGTACATTCACTGACTAATTTTGATGTGATTCTTTTACATGCTAATGCTTTAATGGCTGCTTGGCTATCTGATCTTATGAGGATTGTTTTTGTCAGTGTAACCTCTTTTAAAATTATCCAGGGCACAACCATTGGTGGCATGTATTTCTGCTTGAAAGACCGAAGTGTACTTCCCTAATGAGTTTGATTGCTCATATTTTGGGCTTGCCCCGACCGGTTCCGTCGTTTGTTTTGGAGCTGTATCTGTATACCGTAGCATTGTATCTGATGCTCTCCTATTTTCTCTCTCTCCACTGTAGTCTGTTGAGACTTGATAGGATGTTGTAAAGAATGTTTTCGGGATCGTATAGTCAGTCCCCATTTTTAAGAATGGTTGTCTGATTCTGATAATTATAGTTGTATGTCCGAATTGTTTAGTTCCTACCCAATTTGATTGTTTCTGGAGCCTAAATGCCTCTCCTTGTATAAATATTTCCAATGGAGGTAGGTTTAGCAGTGTTTCTAATGCATTTGTAGAGGTTGTTCTCATTGCCCCTGTGATACATAGATTTGTATGCTGCCTAAGTTTGTGTAGCTACTTTTTGTGTAGCTTCGTTCACCAGATTAATGATCCATAGGTTATTTTAATCCCCAAGATTTGCCTAGGGTTCTTCTTGTAGTCATTAGCGATATTTTACTTTCTGCTATAGCATGTTGCAAGTGAGGGTTCCCATCAAAGATTATTCTTCGGTATTTAACCTCATTTTTTAATTGCAGCATTTCATTCGAATTTTCCCCTGACTAGTATGACAACATCATCTGCATAGCCTGGGGCAAAGATTCCGCTGATGTTATGAAACATAATAAGTGGATAACCGCACGAAATGTTCTGATTACTTGTACAATAGGTGTTAGATGCTCATTTGTTTTGGAAGATACTTCAACATTTTGGATTTCAGACGGAAATGAATCAGTCTTAGTGTTTTCTAACAGATTGTGCAATAAACAGATTGAATTGCAAAACGTGAACAATTCCGAGTAGTCGAAATTTATGTTTTCTATCTTCTACCAAATCGAAAAAGCCAGCACGAATGTCGTTTCGTTATGAGTCTTTTTAGTTACGTCATATTCGTCACTAATTACCCTAGTTCCTTTATCCATTTATACTTTGTTAATTAAAGATCGCGTGACTTGACGAGGTGAAGCACGGAAAGAATTATATTATAGGCGGAAAAAAATATATACTCACAGCCTGCAATTTGTCTCGAATCGTCTGTGGAAAACGCATGAATCCGCAATGGATTTTATTCGGGGTTTAAATTGAAAAATCGTCTCCAGCATAATTCCTAGTTTCTTCTAATGGCTGTTGTCTACGTGCTTGGGTACTTAAACGGGAAAAATTCCCAACGTATTCAGAAATTCAGTGGCCGCCCTTGGTATGTACACCCTTGTGTCGGAGTGAAAAAGATTTCAAAAAATTAACATTTGAGTTATTTCGAAGTGTTTCCAGAAAAACTATTAATGAAATTAACATCACAGTTGAGGAAAATAAAGACCAGATGTGTGGTGATTAGTGACCGTTAGTCGATGATTATTCGGAAATCGTGAGATGCGGTCGGGTGTGATGTAGGTTTCAGAAAAGCATTTTCTTTGCCGTACTACGTTTCGATCTTTATTGAGATCATCTTCAGAGTCTGGGATTTACAAATATTGTTTAAATTTAACAAATACATGTAGGATGTGGAAAAACTAAATTTATTCAATGCAAAAAAATATTTTTATATTCGATCAAAGTTTTTTTTATTTATTTAGAAATCGTGAGATACGGTCTGTTGTGATGTAGGTTTCAGAAAAACATTTTCTTTATCGTGCCAACGAAGGAAAGAAAATGTTTTTCTGAAACCTACATCACACCAGACCGCATCTCACGATTTTTAAATAAATATCGATTAACGGTCACTAATCACCACACATTCAGTCAAAGTCTTTACGCAGAAAACAAACACTTTGAGTGAGTAGAAATACTTTGATTGAATATAAAAAATATTTTTTGCATTGTATAAATCCACTATTTTTCCACATCCTAAATGTATTTGTTAAATGTAAACAATGTTTTTAAATCCCAGGCCCTGAAGATGATCTCAATAAAGATCGAAACGTTAGCACGATAAAGAAAATGTTTTTCTAAAACTTACATCACACCAGACCGCATCTCACGATTTCCGAATAATCATAAAGACGAGAAATCATTAACACAAATTCTGTGATATTTATCCTCAAATTGCGCAATTTTCCTTTTTGCCCATCAGTCCAACTGTAGAGGATTAAACGCAATTAAACAAAAATCCCAATGTCCTACGGAAGAGTAGACAATTAAATATGTATATCTCAGTCCGATGAAGGCGTCGTGTTACTCAAGTGGCAAAAACATTAGGGCTTAATTTAGTGTGATAAATTATGGACGCCCCCCTCTGGAAACTTCTTGTAATGGTGGAAGTTGGGTCAAATGGACCTCTCTAATCCAGAAATATCGGCCTAGACGAAATTGCACTATTTCATTAATGAAACTCTATAATGAGTCGACAGGTCTTTTGTTCACTTTAAGAAAATCCGATTTCAAAAAGGGCTGTCTGTTAAATTAATATAATGGAAAATGTGAACGTTATACTTTTCAGTAGCATTATATGGGAGGTGAGGTGCAGCTTTTTTCCATTTCTTGCTGGGAAACATTTCAAAAACAATCTCGGTGCAATTAGATTATTGAAGAAATTACTGCTTCTCCAAGCATTGCACCAAACGGCCCTTCCTAACGCGCTCTTTTCACCAGATCATCTGCTCGATTATTCACTTTTTCGTCACAAATTCAAGAAATTGAAATCTCGAAATCGAACATTTTGAGGTAATCACTCACGAGCGGTTTTTTTTTTTTTTTTTTTTTTTTTTTTTTTTCAAAAACCGCCTGAAAGCAAGGCAACATGTGCTCATGATCGTTAAAAAATAGCCGCACAAACGGACGAGACACCTCATGTAACATTACGTTCATTGCATATATAATTATTAATACTTGTTTTATATCAACAATACGACAAAAAATATAGGTATTACAAAAAAGATTACATCTTGTAACCATCGTTGTATATGCTCCGTCAGAACATTTGTCAGCCAAATAAAACAAATAAGTCGAAATAAACTCATTACAAAATAAAACCTAAATTTTTGTTTTTGTCGGCCAGGAAAGAATGAAGACGAGAAGGATATAAGTTTAATTTTTAAAAACATTATAATTACCAACATTTCGACCCTCTTGGAGCCTACCACAGTGTTGTTCTACTTTTCATCGGATTTTCTAATAAATATTTCTGATATCAGTTTTTTCCTATATCAGGTTTTCAAAATAATTAACGTTTTCTGTAAAAAACTATTAAAATTTTTTGTCTTTCACTGTAGGACCTGTATTTTGTAGCTATATCTCCTTAAGGTGCGGAAACGTTGGGAAGTAATTTTTTGAAACTTAATAGTCTTCATTCATTAATGTTTAATTTACCGTTATTGCTAAAAGTTGAAATATTTAATAACTAAAGCAATTTTATTTGCTAATCAGGACACTATTTGCGTGGGAATTTCTATGGTTTTTTTTGTGATAATTTGTTTTGAATAATAAATTGGCAGGTTGTGTATGTCGCTGATCTAACATAATTCGTTTGTTGATAGCAGCTACTGGTTTCCTTTAGCGGCCTGGCGTGGGATGCTAGATCCTACCGATATATCAAAAGGCGAATTGCAAATTGGTCTTTCTTTCTTGCCTTCTCGCCCTTTCTTCCTCAACATTCGTCATTTTGTGCAAATGTGGATGAACGGGATTGAGAATGCCGATGCGGAATTGCCCTCACTTGTTTTTGAGAAATCCACCGATAATATCTCAACTGGATTCAATTTCTCCTGCCGCTTTCCACCGGTAGCTTTAAATGATCACTATTGTTTAGTTATTGATATAATAAAACTTCGATTTTATCGTTTCTAATCGGAAAGAATCGCCTCTTTGTTCCACAAATCCTCCATTGTGTTGTTCTTAGCTTTGGCTTCGCGATAGTGATCACTCTCCCCCTGAAATTCAATTTGCTTCAAATAACAAGCAAATCCCCTGAAACGAATTTGGCTCGTCTCTCGAGGCTCTTCGCAGTGACCGTTGGACCGTGACTTGTTTAAGTTATAACGTTTTTCTATACTCTCCGTAATGGAAGAAGATAAAATGAAGATTTTCATTGTTTTATCACATAGAAATTTTTCACTGGTAGGTTAATTATCACAAATTTTTGCAAAAAAACGTATTTTCACGTTTGATTGAACTGTCTTTTAAGTTTATTTCCTTGCAGAACCGGCCTGTACATTGGTATCCGGTCACCTAACTCTCAGTCTCTTTTTGTCTGCACATTGGCCTATAACATGCAAGAATGGCACAATTACACAGAAGACAAACACTTTGAGCCCTGAAGATGATCTCAATAAAGATCGAAACTTTGGCACGATAAAGAAAATGTTTTTCTGAAACCTACATCACACCAGACCGCATCTCACGATTTCTGAATAATAATTGACCTATAAGTTATAACATTATAACTTTGCGCCTTCTTTCTTCTGGTCGCATTCCTGATAACCTGCATATAAGAATTTGACTTTTCATCTTTCCTGTGCGTGGTTCTCAATTTCACATTCACCTGTTTCATGATTTCTGGAATGTTGCCCCTTGATGTTCGTATGTCATTAATGAGGTTTTCAAGCTTATCAAGAATCTTTGAAAAATTGCCAATCAGTGAATCAGTGACTCTCAAAAAAGTTCGTAACGGTAAGGTGTTGACCTGGCGCTGCTCCTCACTTGAAAGGTAGGAAAGCATACAAGAAATGTGCTTTTTTTCAAAAACACGGCACACCTATGGTTCATAACCTCTTAGTTAAAATCTACTCAAAAAAGAAGAAAAAAGTCATTTTCTTTTATTTTCATTTTTTCTTTTATATTCATTGAGTAGGTTTTTAACAGCAGACGATTAAATCAGGATCGATAGGTCAATGTGTAGGTTTTTCAGTGGTTAGAACCTCACAGTTTCGTACGGATTGCTTCAAGCAATTCAGATCCTTTGGTTGTAATTAGAAGTTAGTGTGTTTGAGTTGAAATAAAGAGCTCATTTCGTTGGGGTGACGCGGAAGCAGCAGATGGTGGCCGTAGTACTAAGGATCTCTTGTGTTTTTATGTCTTTGTGCATGTTTGCTTTGATAAATATTCTGCTTAGAACTCTGGTAGAACGAACCATGATGAGGTGATAAGTGTGGTAAAATATTTATCCTTTTATCGTGGTACTTGTGTTTATGTTGTTCAAGGGAGGCCTTCATTCAAGCTGTCCAAGTTTATTCTGTTAAGAACGGTACCTTTGACTTGCAAGCTTGAATTGTCAGACTTTTCATGTTTGCGTGGTATATGGCTGTATTGGGATTCAAATCGTTCTGAAATTATTTTTTTGGAAGCCCATCTTATTTCGCATCATAGCGGGCGTGATAGATTTTGATTGGTTTGATTCATTCTCATCATGCGTTTCTGATAAGCTTGTGTTGGTTGTATTGGCATTTCTGAGCTCATTAATCCATTCAAGAAGACTTTTACTTTAGATCTTCTCGTTTTGAAGTTATTTTGCAATGAGACAGCAAACGTAACTAGTCGGATGTACTGCACAGGTTGAACATTTTGTTGCAGTGTCTTTCTTGTTGTTGCATTCAAACGTTAATATCCCCCAGCTCACTTCATTTTCGGCATTGAGTTAAATATATAAAGCTTGCTCATTGTTTCAATGATGCTATTGCATACATGAGGCGACGATATACGTTCCATACTTTCACTTGCCTTTACTTATTGCTAATGGCGCTTTTCTGTAATCAGTTTCATTTTCAACATGAATTTTTAGATGTTCTTTTGTTATTAAATTTAGCTTTAGAGATTAGAGGAGAAGGTTGCTTTTCTTTGTTTTCGGTCGATTATGAGATCTTACCTGCCGTCGATTTGCTTTTAGCATCGTAGACAGGTTCTGGTGTATCTAACAATTGAGCTTTACATTCTTCTTAAATAGCAACTAAATTTCCTCCGCCACTTTCGTCTTTTTCCGGTTTGCCGGAAGTAGCTCGCTCGTTACGGCTTGAAAGGACAGCTCTTCTTCCGAGTACATTTTCTTTATCCTGTAAATGTTACTATTTTTACCAACATATTTAAGTTGTATGTGGATTAGTGATAAAACATCACTCGCAGAAAAAAGTCGTCAATTCTAGACATTACGAACCGAGATATGTTCGAATTATTACGGAGGGACCAAGATGTACGACCACATGGCGACTATCATCCACTAATGTGTGGGCTGGACCGGGTGAAATACACGAATTACCATATTTTATGCTTGAAAAACATTTGATTCAAATGAAACCAATGTACTCAAATGTTTTTATTTATTTATTATTTATTGTTTATAAATACAAAGGAACCAAATTGAAGATTAGTTTTTGTTAATTATTCAGAAATCGTGAGATGCGGTCTGGTGTGATGTAGGTTTCAGAAAAACATTTTCTTTATCGTGCCAACGTTTCTATTTTTATTGAGATCATCTTCAGGGCCTGGGATTTATAAACATTGTTTACATTTAACAAATACATTTAGGATGTGGAAAAGTGAATTTATACAATGCAAAATATATTTTTATTCAATCAAAGTATTTCTACTCACTCAAAGTGTTTGTCTTCTGTGTAATTGTGCCATTCTTGGGGGGAAGGAAGTCGGAAGTCCCCACCCCTTCAAAATCCAACGTATATAAACATAAAACAGTAAAATCTCACTGGCACTCTCAATACGACACGCAGTAGTGAGTAGAAATACTTTGATTGAATATAAAAAATATATTTTGCATTGTATATATTCACTTTTCCACATCCTAAAGGATTTGTTAAATGTAAACAATGTTTTTAAATCCCAGGCCCTGAAGATGATCTCAATAAAGATCGAAACGTTGGCACGATAAAGAAAATGTTTTTCTGAAACCTACATCACACCAGACCGCATATCACGATTTCTGAATAATTATCGCTTAACGGTCAGTAATCACCACACTTTAGTTTTTGTTTTTTCACTTCAATGTCCTTAGGGTTGTATTTTGAAATAACGCTATAACACAAGTTGATGTTAAATCCCGCTGTTGCATCAAAAGTGCTTTCTTAGTTTTCTGTTCATTTTCTCAATTAAAACCCAATGTATTAATTCTAACGTTAAGTTAAGTTTACTTTAAACTTTCCTCAAACTTTTATGCTAATACGTGACTCTTGGCAATGACTAATGAATTTATGCTAGTCTTGATAGAATCCTTCCTATTTGCTTAGTGAATTAATAATGAACACAAACGGGAAATTGATTGCTCTGGCCTTCTTGACACCGCAGACAGCAGGTTTCATATATCCCCCCCACCTACTACGAAAATCCTCCTGACGTTTCCTCGGGAAGTTGGGTGGCCTGATAATAGCTGTAAATTTATTATACCCGAGGGCTTGAAACGGATTTAAAGGTATTTACTGCATCCTAGGGGGAATAGCGTTCAACGAGGGGCCGCCGCACTTGTTGCTCACACCGCCATAATCTATCTTAAAACCCATTCCATCAAAAAATTAATTAAAATAAACCTTGCGTCATTTTTCATTCATATCGTTGGGACCATGGACGTTCGAGCTATTCAGTAGTTGCTTTAACCCTAGAGGTTGAGACAAATTAAACACAGCTTAAAAAAGAAAGGAAAATTTAACCCATTTAACTGACAGGATTGAAAGATTACCTGAACAATCTTGTCAGTTCACCAGAGAGTCAGTAACAATAACAACTGTTTCGCCAGATAGGTCTTTTCAGTTAGTTACCCGTTCCCTCATGACATCCTACGTTAAAAAAACTGAGCGCGTATTTTTCACGTACAGACTTCCTCCAGTGTTGAAGCATTTATCAAAATAAAAATTAAAAATAATTTTCTTTAGCCACTCATTTGCCATGTCACACCCATTTTGCTACACCAACATCAACAATGAGAAAAACGTAACTGTTGCTTCTTACGCTCAGTTTTGGTAGTTTATTATTCCGATCAGGATTCAGGTAAAAGACAGATAAACAAAATGATACTTCAGATGTGCCTATCCTTTTTTTTTAAACTCAAGCTCACTGGATAGCCAACTTTTAACAATTAAAAGTGGTGTAAATTGAATGTCTTTAAAACGTACTATCAACTATAAGCTGTTGGTAATAGTAGTTCTTAGTAAAGTAATTAAACCAGTTTAGCATGAATGATTTCCCTTGAGAGCAGTTTTATGGACCTTGATCAGGACTGAAAGATTACCTGAACAATCTTGTCAGTTCACCAGAGAGTCAGTAACAATAACAACTGTTTCGCCAGATAGGCTATAGACACTCAGCAGCTCGACAAAGTATGAGAAGTTTTAAAAGTATACCTGTTTTGAAGTACCAGAATATTACAGAGCACTGCTGCACATCGTTTCTTTTCGGTACATATAAAATTTTCACCCAAAAAACGGTCAGTAGTTACTCGCCGTTTGTGAGTAGAACTATTCTTTTCATCTATTTGATTGATACACTCACCCCATCATAACCAATTTTATTTGAAAAAATGTCTTTTCCCACTGGTACCACATTTTTTGAATAGATGACAGTATGAAACTTATAAGTATGAGAATGATTTTTCGACTCGAAATGGGTGCTTTGTATAGCGGATTTTACCGCTAAGTTTCCTGGGGAGTTTGTTCATGGATTTTCTTTTGGTTGTTGACGATAATTTGGCAAATGCCTATTCCCTGATAGTTGTAGAAGCTGTCTAACCTGTCTCATATGATTTTACCTTTTAAATTGTATTTAGGCTGTTCAGCTGCCTGGGTCTATTTTACAAAACTGCCAGGCTTTATTGAAGGAGAGATGTATAAGGTTGCTGTATTTCTAGCTAAATGTTTGTTTATTAATAAAACCGCTAAATGTTTTAATGTTGCAACACCATATATATATTTAGGAGTCGGGATTCATGAAAATTTGTACGAATTCCAAATTTTAACTATAAAATAAACTTTGCAAAGTCTCTACTATAAGATAAATTACGTAGGACGGTATTTCAAATAGCGTGTCGTTAAATCTGCACATGAGCATTTCAATCAATTTAGGGTGAACGGTAACGCTAACGTTATGCAAAATCTCCCTAGTTGTGTTCTTATGTTTTTTCCCTTAAAATTTCACTATCGTCAAAAATCAAGATTGTACGTGGTCATATATTGTTAACAAAATATTACAATCCGTAAAATTTCCTTCCACAAATTTAAAGTGGATGCATCGGTACAAAAATTCCTCCCGAGCTGCGTATCATAATCTTTGTGGGACGTTGTTGGCCGTTTTAGCATTTCCGAGACAACCTCCATCCCCAAGAGGAAATGCCTTTTTCCGAGAAGAACCGGGAAATAAACCGGTGAGAATTGGCCGTTTTCAAGGTTAAATGAGAAGAAGAACGCTGGTGCCCTTGACCCGATCCAACGCCGCCCCCGGTCGATATCGACGTCGCGCCGCCGCCCCTCATCGATCCCAGACCGCGTCTCGCTCGCTCGCATGATACCGACGCATTTTCGTAAAACAACCTCCAACACTAAAAAATCTACAAGCCAATTGTTCGGTATTTATTGATCAGATGATGATGTACCTGTGACTTCTTTCATCTTCCATCCTTCATCCAATGTGTTGTTGCTATCTCACATTCTGAAGACCCCTTGTCAACTCTACAAGATTAATTACTTGTTTAACGATGTTGCTTTCGATTTTCTTGATTTACTTGTGTGATCGTCCACGATTCATTCAATAGTTCTGTACACATAGAAAAAGTAACATCCTCTTACGTAATTGGAAACTGACAATTACTTAACTCTTATGAACCTACTACTGTCAACACAAAAATATAAGTATTTACTCTATAAAGCATTTCAAGTATTAAAAGCTATAACGAAAGATTTTCATTACATTTCTTCTTAGTGAAAATACAGACATAATAGTCTTTGCATAGGTTAAAATTAAGTAATCGAGTATAAAAATGAGGCTACATAGACGTTAGTTTGAATTTATTAATCTTTGTACGTAAGATTTTGGTTGAAATTAAAAAGGTTAGTGTCACGAGCAAGATTCGAACCCACGACCTTCGGCTCAATACGTCGCAGCTCTAACCACTTGAGCTATCGAGCCTCTTCTCGGGTCCGTCTATTCTCGACTTTAATATAATTTGGCTGTGAATTTCAAGTCGATAAAATAAACACCAAAACAAATCTTTCGTTTAATTATGGATTTTAGTTGAGATAAAAAAGTCAGTGTCACGAGGGGGATTCGAACCCACCACCTTCGGCGAGATACGCCGCTACTCTACCACTGGAGCTATCGTGACTTCTATCCATTTGGACACTAACTTCCCATCTCAACCCCACCTTTTGAATTTTCCCTCCTATTTTCGAATGTCCTGTAATCTGTTGAAATTTGACTGACATCAACACTGACAAGTTCTTAATTCAATCCAATTGGAAGTGGAGATATTGAATTATCAAAACTTCCTCTCATCATAAAAATCGTTGCAGTTATTATACAGAAATCATCATTCTAGAGAGTGTCCCATCTACTCTTGACTAGATATGACCTAATGAAGTTTCGACTAGTTATAATTTTTTCTTTCCCTTCTGTTCTTCTGTCAGCCGCAGTTGTAAGTCTTAGTATCGAATACCTCGATCGTACCATCCTGGCCCTAAATCATCAGTCAAGATTCCAGTTCAAAGGTTAGCCCTACACAAAAGAGATAAGAAGACTGATAATGTAAGGCAAAACAGGGACAAAAAGATAATGAAGAGGCCGATAGACTTGGCAGGGCGAGGTTCTTATCCAGTACGACTAGAACCATGCCTAGAGTAAAATTTCGAACTGTCATAAAAAAAAAGAGCATTTCCTTAACGGATCAATTTGAAAACTCGTACATGGCATAGCAACATCCCAAGGGAGAAAATGGCAAAAGATTGTGTTTAAAAACGCATAAATGTAACATAAACATTAATGTTAATAGGTGTGCTGTAACAAAGCCAAACAAATCTGATCCTTTCAGGTCTGCTAACCGGACATTGAGGACTCAATGGTTTTTTTATCATATATCGAAATTGGCAGAAACCCTCTATATAGATTCTGTCTAGAAAAAGAGGTAACAGCTATTCACATTATATTCAACTCTGAGGCTATGGATGCCAGTAAAAAACTGGATAATAAGCTATATACTACATGGAGAAGCCTGGTCCTGTTTTAATAAACGCTGGGAATATTCAGTAGCCATTTTCCTTCCTCATATTAAACTTCATGTCATCGTAGAAATCGTTGCAGTTGTGATACAGAAATCATCATTCTGGAGGGATTCTCATCCTCTCTCCACTAGATATGACCTATGAAGTAGGTCCCTACCTACCTACCCTACGACCTATCTCGGTCTCCAGCAGTCATCTCGAAGCGTTGCAAGAGATTTGACGATCAAGATAAGAGCTTGCATCATGTTGAAATTGATTGATTGATTTATATAAGCTCAACTTGCACATATGTGTACATACACAAATATACAGCATCGTACTATTTCTTAATGACGAGAATGAGAATCACCTAATTCGGTATTTTGGCAGTTCGGAGTCAGAGCTAGGTCTGATAACGTTGTGGGAGCGTGTATTTATAACGTTGTGGGATTAATATGGTTATAAAAAATAAAATAAAATAATAAGTCTGTACCCGTTAAAAATAAAAGATTCTTATATTAATAACAAATTAATGAATCGAATATACCTTATAAATGGTTACAACTAATTTAGTAAGGAAAAAGGGAATATTTTTTTATGATAGAAAGTAAGTAAGTGTAAAGTTATTTTTTGGTTTCCTTTTCACTGGGCAGGTTGTATATACGAACATAACTCCACTAGAATTCTTCACTAGCAGTTTTTTTGTCTTGATAACGTCACACACTTTTATTTTTACTTTATCTTCTTTCTAAAGTTGCAAGCGACCGAGTAACTCCAAATCCGTGGAGCGTGGCTCTCCTTAGGCCTGCCGCCGTCCTCTCGTCTGCGTCCTCAATCGTTGGAACTCTGCCTTATTGATTTTTTATGTCGCTTTGGCGGCCTTTATGAAATGTCTTTGTCATAGTCTCTCGGTATGAGAATTAGAAAAACCTAGATAATGTCACACCATCTCACTCATTTTTAAGGACATCCTTTATTAACAACATACCATCCACTCAAGTAAATATAAGTACTCGATATTCCTCCAACACCCTATCATGTTGAAATGTTTACTCCTCCTTGTTTTTATTTTATAGTGTATAATGTAATTTTTTTCTTCTTGTTTCACAGGTGAGTTTGCTTTTTGGTCTCCCAACCCCATCATTATTTCCAAAGTGCTTCGCCAAAGTAAGTTCTCGCATAAATGTTTTAATTTTTAGTCAAATTGACGTGATGTGTGAGGGGGACTGCTTTAAAAACGGTGAGCGAGCTCGTTTTTAAAATAAAAAAAAACTTAACTCAAATTTGAAATTAATTTGCGTCAAAAGTAGAAATGAAAAATCGTCCTTGGCGTCCGTGGAATGGTAGCCTGACGAATGAAATGATTATTTAAAAGCCAGCCCGTGTAGTGGAAGAAAATATTTAACAATATTTACGCCCTCACTTCACTTTTTTACTTCTCAAATTCACTTTTTCCATTTACTGAAAATGGCTATTAGAAAATCCTTTATAAAATGCTGTAAAGAACAAGTCGATCTCTGTCAGTCGAGCAGTGAAAGTTTTAAAAGGTAGAGTCTAATGGAAATTTAAAAGTTAACATCCAAACTTTGGCACGGTTAACGATAAAATGAGGTAATATTTACCCCTTTTGTTCTTCGTTTTAAAATTTTTTTTAAATAAAATTTGTTTTTTATATAATTAAAAGAGACGATGTCGTCGGGCGGTAATAATACAGTTTTATTGTATTTGTATCGTTACATTTTTCATTACCGATCGAGCATTAAATGTATGATTGTTTTACACCAGAACCCTTAAGGTTTTTTTTTCGCATTGATACATTTTACCAACAATTAATGAGCATAATATTATAAGTGACAACACACCTTCCATTTTTAATAGTTTTTAACTATTTTTATAGTAACACTAGAGAATAAATTGATGAGTGTTTGTGTGCGAGTCGGTGAACTCATGCTGAACCGGCATTGGGTCACTTATTGGGTTCGTTTCACTCGCGGGTTTGAACTATTGAAACGCGTTTCGGCATTGCGCCATCTTCAGTGAGGAACTCGTTCTTGTTTCAAGGTTCTGCGAACTGTTACAGTTCCTCATTGAACATGGCGCAATACCGAAACGCGTTTGAATAGTTCAACAGACCCGCGAGTAAAGGCGGACCCAATAAGTGACCCAGTGAAGGTCCAGATGAGTAGAAAATAAATTTGAAGGACTTATCTGTTCTTTAGTTTGTCTAATGTATACTTTTACATGTTACTCGCTTAATTCTCTTACATTTTACTTGAGAGTATTTTAACAACCAGGTTGTATGAACCCTCGGGGTGCCGTTGTTTTGAAAAAATTATAATTTATATACATCCTGGGGGTACCTTTACCTGAACAACGTCTAAACTTTGCGGTCACCGACGCACTTATTGCTTTTATATCAATAAAAGCATTACACTTGAGATATACTTACAAACTGTACGGTTTTCTATTTGACCAAATTTTATTTCTGCTTTGTACATTACAATAAAAAGTCAATATTTTTTGTTAATAAAGATGAGGTAGATAAGGCGTAATTTTTGTTCTCTAAATTCACAATTCTTGAGTATTCTGTATTCTTAAGTTCCCCGATTTTTTGCATGTCATCGGGGTAGAACGTGAAGCCGAAGATGCGGGCGCGCAGCAAGTCCGGCTTCACCGGCAACGGCCTTCTATCAGATAATTTACAATAGCCCCGATATGCATCTACCACGATAATAATTGGACGCCCGGGGCGGTGCATGCGTCAGAAACGTCTGCGGGAATTATCCAAAATTGGTACCAGGCCGCACCCAAAAGGCGTGGAAAAGCTACGGGCAGTGGAAAACTTTTCGCCTCCAAGCGCGTCGCGGGAAACTTGTTAATTATAATTAGCTTTATTGTGTTTTTTCACGCGTTAAGCTTAACACGCGTTCCTTTACTGTTTTAATTTTCTAACGAACCATTGAACCTACTCGTGCATGTGCTTTAATGCACTTCAACTAACCATTATTAAACGCAACATTTTCCGCAACTAATCCATCCACGAAAATTATTTGTTTTAAAAACTATGAATTTAATATATTTGTTAAATAGCGATACAATTATTTAAGTTTATTTTTAAAATACCTCAGAAAGGTTTATTTGGGCAGTGAACCTATTGAACCGGCCCTTGTCCTCTTTACTACCGTCTACCGACTTTATCAGCAGAAACCCGAGAGAGACTTCGGCAGATATCATTGCCATCATGAATGTGAAGCATCAACCTGATTATGGTATTAGCCACTTCAGTAAGACAATTCTCACACCGAAAAAGGAGTACGAAGAGACACCGAGGAAAAGTGCACTTTCCAAAATATGGTTATAATTTTTTAGGGGTATATCAACTTCTATAGTCCATCTTTAATCCGGCAAAGATTAACTTTAGCAAAAAAAATGGTCTTATACAAACCCCAAGTTAATTTTGGCTAGGAATCGCGTGTAGGTAACAGATTTAACATAACAATTAATTAAGGTTTTTAGTTGAGATGAAAAAAAGTTAATGGCATGAGAGGGATTCGAACCCACGACCTTCGGCTAGATACGCCGCTGTTCTTCTAGAGCCTTCTAGCTGAAGGTCGTGGGTTCGAATCCCTCTCATGCCATTAACTTTTTTTCATCTCACCTAAAAACCTTAATTAATTGTCTTGTATTAATTGGTCAAGCGGACCACGAAAATAGTGAATTAATGATTTAACATAACCTTCTCATCTATCAGGGAAATGACACTAACGTGTTGTTTTAAATAAGAAACCCATATTTTTATTACACAATTCGATTCTTGGGGTTATTTTATGCCACTTTTACTGAAAGGAAAATTTTAATAGGATCGACCATTTCTGTGTTATGCCCGTCGGTAGACCTTTGTAACAAGATGGACCCCACCCCGTTAATTTCGAAAACGATTAACTTGACCAAAACATGGTCTTATACAAACCCCAAATTAATTTTTGTTATACAACTACTTAATTTATGCTCTTATTTCAACGAGCCTGATAAATAAGAAACTTCTCAAATCCAGAATGTATCAAAGTCGGTCGATAACAAAATAATATCATAAACAAGAACACAAATATTGATACTACAAAATCAATGGACCCAATCAAATATTGCAAATATGAATAGGAGAACAAATTATTTATTCTCTTTTCTTAAGATTAATATACACCGTACGAAATTCAATTTTTGAAAAGCAATAGATGGAAAAATTCTGAAGTAGATGAATATTTGTTATGTATATATGATAAATATTTTAATATTGCTAATCCATATTACTTTGTTTTAAAGTAGGTGGAAACCGTGAAAGGTTTATTCTGCTCATTCATTGATAAACGAAGAAAAAAGGTTCTTATCATTATCAATACAAATAGTTTATGATAGTTCATTTAACAGACATATTTTAAGAAGACGCTTGTTTCATATAAAAGTCGGATTTATGATTATTATTAATTGAATATTTACGAGCTGCAGCGTGCCACACCGTTCGGTAAAAGATAACGGTACCGACATTGACCACGTTTTTCGAGAACGAATATTCACGTTGCATCATTTCCCTATGCGTGGTTACACGTAATTAAATTACTATTCAAATCCATCGAAAAAAGTTGAAGAAAAAAATAAGTTCACGCCGGCAGTTCACGGATGGAACACTTACCGGGCCGACTTAAGGTCAATTACCATAATTGAACAAACTGATTTCTAACGGCCGACAATTAATTGTTCTGTGAAAGGCAAGATGTAACAAAATTTATTTAACTTTGCCCATCGCCTGATTACACTCAGTGATAATAACAGGGCACTGCACTTTTTTGCAGTACCTGGCCTTTTCAGGAAATGTTAACTCATGGGGGAAAGTACATCCTCGTGATTTTCAGCACTAAAAAAACAATATTGTTCTATTTATAGATTTAGATTTAATTACAGGATTTTATTGGTATTTCTTGTAAAATTGGAATTACCAAAATAAACGTAAAACACGATTACAGGCTTAGATTTATATTGCTTTACGTACAGGATTCCATAAATTTTTTTAACAGTGGAATTCAATTTCAAATGAAGACGGCAATGATTCAATATCAAATTACAACTCGAAAGCCCTCAAATTTCCGGTTGAATTAAACCAGGACTTAAAAAAATAGCAAAACCTCAATTAGGATGTGGTTTTCTGTTTACCCAAGTTCTTTTATCTTTTATGACTGACCAGAGACGAGTTTTCATATCTATGATTCAATGTTTCAGAGTGCGAAGCGGGTGTTTTCAGATAAGAAAATGTCAAATGTATAAAGTATACTTTGAGTTTAGGTATTATCTAAGCATCTTGCTGTATTGTAAATTATGGATCACAATTTTTTTTCATTGATTTTAGATTTATTTTATTAGTATGTTAGAATGTATAAAGGGGGAAAAAAAATTTGTATTTTTCGACTCACCTTGGGAAAAACAATCCTTAAATGGTCTGGCGAGTCACTTGTATAACTAGAAATGTGTAGTATTTAGTGACCGTTAGTCAATGATTATTCGGAGATCGTGAGATGCGATCTGGTCTGACGTAGGTTTTAGAAAAACATTTTCTTTATACCTACGTTTCTATCTTTATTGAGATCATCTTCAGCACCTGGGATTTATAAACATTGTTTAAATTTAACAAATACATGTAGGATGTGGAAAAAAGGGTGAATTTATACAATGCAAAAAATATTTTTTATATTCAAAGTATTTCTACTAACTCAAAGTGTAATAAAATAGCAAAAATAAATAAATAAGATAATAGCATTGTATAAATTCATTTTATTTTAATTTTATTTTTTAATCTAAAATTTCTCGCATTGCATAAATTCATTTTTTCACATCCTACATGTATTTGCAAAATTTAAATACTTTTATAAATCCCAGGCCCTGAAGATGATCTCAATAAAGATCGAACCGTCGCACGATAAAGAAAATGTTTTTATAAAACTTATGTCATACGAGACCGCATCTCACGATCTCCGAATAATCATGTATAACTAGAGAAGAGAAGTGGCTTATATATTTTGTTATTTTCAACGTTTCGAGCCTATTGTCCATAGTCGTTATGTCAAAAACGGAGACTGAAAATGAAAAATGACAGTTGGGCTGCGGAGGGTAGGACAATAAGCACGAAACGTTGAAAATAATGAAATATATAAGCTACTTCTCTTCTCTGCCAACCTTCATAATAAAATTTCTCAATTGTGTTTTGTAAATTTGGTAGCGTGCTGTAATTTGCTAATAAAACAGATTTGTTATTAAATGTCGAATGAAAAACGTAAATTGCGCCTTAAGGGTAAATCTTCAAAAAACCTCATTTTACATCAATTTTTTTTTCATTTTGTCTTTAATTTACGAAAGCCCCTTAATATATCAGTGGAGTTCGTAGTGTGGAGTGTTGCAGCTTTATTATTAACACATTTCTACATAGCAAAATTTGAATTAGATTGTTTCAGTGTTCAAGAAGAAATTCGTTTATCAGCAATGATCCTAAAATAATACTACACTTTATTTTAAACATTCAACAACAATTGTAAACTCTGGTTTCGCTGGATCTTGCAAATTAATCCCGGTGATAATTTATTTCCAGGTCTTGTTTTAGCCTGTTTACCGAGATACCATTAATATTCGTGCGCCATTTAAATTGATTAAATGGGTTTCTTATCAAAAATTTAATTATATGGATGAGTTAGAAACGCAGAACGTCTCAACAGCGAAATTATCTTAATGAAACTACTAAAAATATTTCGTTTTACCATTCTGAACTAACGCTCCTCCTCTATTAGAGTTGATGGTTGATGTTTAATTGTAAAACTGAAATCGTTGTGGAAACAGAGGGTATACTGATCTCTTTGGTCTGGTGGTATCTTATCTCTCCAACTTGAATAGAAAGGCAATCAAGCAAAAGTCGGGCTGTTGTACGCCAGAACAAGTTTGTACTCCACTCCCTCACATCTGCGGTAATTCTCCCGGGATCATAAACTTCATACCAACTCGCGTTCTCTTGTTTATTCCAAGCTTCTGCCGATTAAAGTAGTGTGGTCAACTTGTAAACGTTGATGTTGATAGTATTAAAAACCAATAAAATCTCATATACGAATTCACATCATTTGTTTCATTTGTTAATCTTAAATTGTGGTAACAACGGTAAAATTCTATCAAAATTATAAAGAACAATTTCACAAAAATGACATTCTCACTCTAAGCCTATTCAAAGATAAAGTGAAAATAAAATTGAATTTTTAATGTGTCAAAAGGCGTAAGATTTATTCGTTTCCAAAAATTAACCTCGACCATCAGTTTGGTTTTCGCAGTTGTCATGCTATTCCTGGCTCATATGAGTAGGAACAGTACTGTTTGGATGCCTATTTTATCGAGTTTGGCATCCGGGCTTACTGTTCTTTCTCAAGGGCATTTTCCTTCTACCTACTATCCTTCTAAGCTACACTGACCGGTACTTCCGGGTCATTGAAGGGTCGGCGCCACCCCCAAACTACGCTATCCTTACCGGTGTACCACGATGTTCTGCCCACGTACTGTACCAAGAGTATACAGCTGACCTATCCACAAACTACCAGACGATACAGCGATCCTATCCTAAGTAACTCGCATGTAGCCATTTCCATTAGAAATCTTCGAGAACACCTCACAATACTGGAGTCATGATGTTAAAAAAAATTAACCCATAAAAATTAACCTTCACTCTGTGCAAAAAGATCCCTACCTCCCGTGTACTTTAATGAAATACCCCTCCCAACTGCGGACAAGGTGCAGAACCTAGGACTTATTAACAAACGTCTGACATGGCATTGAAAAGAAAAGAACTTATGAAATGTTACAGTTTTTTCACGACTTCGTGATAAACGCTCTAACTTACTTTTTTAAATAAAAGGCTACTTTATGACCAAGGAAGCTATAGACTTAGGAACTGGAAGTGTGTTTTCAAACATTCTAATATCCTCTGCATCCAAAGAACCCAAAAGGTAAAGATCCCAACTTCAAATGCAGAGCAGCTGGATTCTAACCCGAGCCTAGTCGACGACTTAGGTAGGCTGCCCACTGGAGCCTTTTTCGGCCGAAATTACTATAGGGACCGAATAGGGCCGGATGGTCCAAAAGCGAAGAAACGAATGAGCTCGCGTCCATTAGAACCAATTCGTTCGGTCGTGTTGGGCCGTGTAAGGCCGAAGCACTTTCCGATCCAAATAAAGTTGGATTTTCCAGTCCTATTCGGCCGAATGGTTACTTCGACTTCAACTATCAACCACGTGACATCAAACGCTCACTAATGTTTAACGCCGTTCTTTGCTTTTTGCTTACCTTTTCGTTTCGTTTTCATTTCGATGGATTGCGAAAAATTGATAAGTGCGGTTGAGGAGCAGGCTCTTGAGACATGCGTGATCCACTCTATCATCGGAGAGATGTCCAGCGTAAAGCTGTAGTCAAGGATAGCTTTAGAAATGGAACTTACAATATTTTTGTTTATTTCTTTCATTCCATTTGTATGTAAGCTAAGAATTTTCGAGCAGCAACAAATCTTCTACATCCATTTGGGTTGTGTCGTGAACTGACGAAAATCGGCTACAGTGGACGACGGCGTTCGGCTATACTGCCGGTCGTCCGTTTGGTCAAATACTTCGGCTGTTGAACGGCCGTCGAAGTTCGGATCCAATGGACGAGCAGCCTTAACCGTTGCGGCCACCGACGTACCCGTCTTCTTAATTGTTATTTTCACTATCACTGAAAAGACACTAACCCGGCATACAGTTTATCGGGATTAGGTATTTTGCTTATCCTTAACTAACTGATCTAACAAGTAGTATTTATTATTTATGGGCATACAAACATCAAGTTATCATCACCGGCCCTCCGCGCTTTAAACGGAAAATTCTTCGTTTTTTTTCCCCCATTTTGCGTATTTATGTCACTGGACTCTTTCATATTGTCTCTTGTTTTCTTAACTTGCTGACCTAGGACTCATAGGAATACTGCCAGTAGGTTGTTTTTCAACTCTTTTTATTAATTTTATTTTATACACTCACTGTTACTTGTTGCCCAATTTAAGGTAGTTGTATCGGGTTGTCCGGAAAATAATGCAGGATTTTAAGTTTTCATTAAAAAAAATCTATATAAAATATTCTGTTTACGTTTACAGGATTACNAAATTATTTTGATTAAAGAACATTGCTTTAAAGTAACTAGTTTCTTTTTTTTTGTTTAATACCAAAATCCTGCATTATTTTCCGGACAACCCAATAATATGCTGTAAATAAATGAAACAATATGTCAAACAGACGGAGGTACGGGAAAAAGTTTTAAAGAATCGTCGAATCGTCGCACAGCATATTCAAAAAGTTTCAGATATCCCAAAACATATTTGTAAGGACAAGGATTTTTCTTGTAAAATCGATACAGTTTGTAAGAACAATTTGCATGGATGATGTATTGAAATTTTCAATCCTTCAATCCAATTGAAATTTGCAATCCTTCAATCCAATTGAAAATTAGAATCATAAAGTATTAGGATACAAGAAAAAGTAGGTAAATCTATGGAAAGTTATGCAAATCAATTCAAGGTTTTTAAATCGGCTTGACCCAATAACGGAAGATAATTAAATTTAACGATTAGATTTTATTTGAATGTGGTGTGCATACATTTATTTAACAAGAAGAATGATCTTATCTTTTTAATAACTTTAACAAGTTTTGGCCACAATCCTTTGTTGTGTTTAATTAACGCGAAAATTAATAATATATTCTATGATCATCTTTAATGCTCGTACCGACGAAAAAGGATGCTCGTGTAGAGTACACAATAATAATAATAATAAAGCACAGATATAATTTATGGAAAGGGAGAACAAAATTACGAATTGATAACTTTTAAGGCGTGTTTTTGTGTCACGCACTTAGCAAAAGACTTCCTATTATTTTTGCATAATACATTAGGGAATGACCCGTCCTTGCCTCCGATATTTTCACGCGGTCGACCCAGTTAACGCCGACGGGCGATTAATTCTGATTCGGGCATAAGAAATAATTTAATGAAGCTAATATTACTTTTTCATTTAAATATGTCATTTTTGATAGTCTTTAAATGAATGATATTCAAAATAATTTAATTTTGGTGTCTTTATTTTTGACCGTTTATTTTTTATCAGCCCGCCGAAGTCCCATGATACAATATTCCTCAATAGTACTCCTAATCAAAAAACTGGCTCTCGACTCTCGTCTAACCTGGAACCGAGTTATACGAACTCATTAAACAACGCTTCATACTTCTGTATAAATTATTATCAAGAACATTACACAACAACCAAAAGCACACTAACATTTTATAAAACAGTCCGGCAACGTTAAACCTTCCAACATCCAAAGAAGTAATTCCAATCCAAAGTCCTCAGTACCATTATGAATGTTCCCTTCGCCAGAACCCTGATCCCCCCCAACAAAATTTCCACATTCTTTGAAAAACCATCCCGATAGATGTTTAACAGTAACCATCCCTACAACCCAATAGGGCGATTGAGGCAGAGATGGCCCCAGGACCCTCCTTACGAAAAGTACATAACACTTATTGTTAGTTAGTTAACTCTGGGGATAGTTACTATCCCCAGCTTTGAGAGCCCAACATTGATCAACTCAGGATGGCAAATTTTAAATAACATTGTGTCTCCTTACAGAACGTATATAATTTTTACGGATAGTAATGAATAAATATTTGTAATGCTTACATTATTGATAATGATTATTCGGAGATCGTGAGATGCGGTCTGGTATGACGTAGGTTTCAGAAAAACGTTTTCTTTATCGTGCCAACGTTTCGATCTTTATTGATTTTTTAATTTTTTAACAATTTAGCTTTCCTTTTCCTTATTATCCCCGTCTATATAATCCTGAAAGGATAATCTGGCCGAACCATACCAAACGTTTTAGTGACCGTTGGTAAATGATTATTCGGAGATCGTGAGATGCGTTCTGGTGTGACGTAGGTTTTAGAAAAACATTTTCTTTATCGTGCCTACGTTTCTATCTTTATTGAGATCATCTTCAGAGTCTGGGATTTACAAACATTGTTTAAATTTAACAAATACATGTAGGATGTGGAAAAGAGGGAATTTATATAATGCAAAAAAATATTTTTATATCCAATCAAAGTATTTCTATTCACTCAAAGTTTTCTGCGTAATTGTGCCATTCTTTGTGTGTCGTGTTGAGAGTGCCAGTGATATTGCTATTTTATGTTTATAAATCACCACACATTTTTGATAATCCATTATATTTAGTGGTCTATTGACCAAATTACTTCTTTCAATTAATTATTCTTTATTGTAAGGTTTAGGTTGAAATGAAAAAGTTAGTGCCACGAGAGGGATTCGAACCCACGACCTTCGGCTAAACTAACTGCTGCTCTACCACTTGAGCTATCGTGACCTCGATCCACTCGACACGTTCGTGCCACTAACTTTTTCATTTCAACCAAAACCTTTTAAAAAAATTAATTAATTATTGATAATAATTACTTTACAATATAATAATCGGACTAATTCGATAGTTTCCAATTTTTTGATTTTGGATTCGTGCTTTATTGAACTACACAGCTTATTGTATATTCATTTATTTCCCCATTTGTTGGGAAGGCCTTTGTGAGCTTCTCCGCACCTCCTTCTCAGCCAGTTTGGCAGTTTTTTTAATCCTTTTTTTTCTTCCCTACGGAGATAGAAGAAAAGATTAAAAAGCCGCTGAGGAGGAGCTCAGAGCTCGAAAATGCCTTGCAAACAAAACGTGAAATATATGAATATACAATGAGCCGTGAAGTTCTATAAAGCACGAATCCAAAATAAGAAAAAATAAGAAAACTACTTTCGAAAATAAGCTTGCACCTTTGTTAACAAATCAAAACTTATTTAAGCAAATAAGAAAGATTTTATTCCAAGTGAATTAAGATTTTCTTTAAGTTAATGAAGCATGAAATTCGTCAAAGATCATCATAAATTTCTCTCACCGGACCACATTTGAAGTTTGGGGCTTCATCTAGTAATTAATTCTTTTAGGAACTGTGACACATCATATTAAGCTTGAAAAAATCGTGTTTCATAAATCTTCGTGTCGACCATTATATATAATTACATCGGTTGGTATGCGAGTTGATGAACAGTTATTATGAATTAATGTCGTTACTTGAATGTTAACAATCATCTCTGGTTCGCCGTTGTCGCTGGATGCCACAAGACGTATTGTGAAGAATATGAATAAGAACTTCTTTATGCATTCTTCCTTTTTATGATAAATTTTAAAGGAATGCACGTTGTTATAATACAAAACTACAATACATAACTGGCTATAAACGTAAACAAAAAGACAATGAATAAAAAAAGGCGCCTTTTATTTCCAAATAGCGGGATGGCCTAGTTTTCGCAATATACTGAGTGGCCCAGTTAGTATCGGTAAACTAGAATTCGCGGATAAACAAAGTCAGCAGAGGAGTCCTAAGTCTAAGTTTAGCCTCCACGCAAACGCCCGTTAAAACGAGGCTCGTGGGGCACGCCGTTCGCCTCAACGATTCTATTCATAGAAACGTTCACTAGATCTGGGTTATACGTCGTACGGTCAAAGTCACACTCGAGAAACCCCATTTTCCTATCATTCCGTCCTACTGTTCTTCACATTGAAATCTATCGTTTTGCACTGTTTACTAAACCATTCGATGGCTGACAGTTGTATCCTTGCAATTTTCTTTAAATATATTCATTAGAGTTCGTGGTCCGATTGACCAAATAAGTTTGTTCAATTAATTAATCTTTATGTAAGGTATTGGTTGAAATAAAAAAGTCATTGTCAGCGGGATTCGAACCCGTCGATCGTCGAAGTCACGATAGCTCAAGTGGTAGAGCAACGGCGTATCTAGCCGAAGGTCGTGGATTCGAATCCCGCTCGTGACACTGACTCTTTTATCTCAATCAATATCTTACATAAAGATAAATAAATTTAAATATATTATTCTAAATTACACCACAAAGGCTGCTCAGCTCATAGCTTAAAATTAATTAATCTTTTTATGTAAGGTGTTGGTCGAAATGAAAAAGTTAGTGTCACGAGCGGGATTCGAACCCACGGCCTTCGGTTCAATATGCCGCTGCTCTAACCACTTGAGCTATTGTGTCTTCGATCCACTCGGACACCAACTCCCCACTCAACCTACAACCTTTCGAATTTTCCCTCCTTTTGCCATTTTTCAAATATCGTGTAATCGGGTTGTAAGTTGAGATGGGGAGTTGGTGTCCGAATGGATCGACGTCACGATTGCTCAAGTGGTTAGAGCAGCGGCGTATTGAACCAAAGTTCGTGGGTTCCAATCCCGCTCGTGTCACTAACGTTTTCATTTCGACCAAAACCTTATATAAAAAGATTAATTAATTGAAAGAAGTTATTTGGTCTATAGACCACTAAATATAATAAATCCACAGCTGAAATTCTCTTCCGATAAATCAACCGCTAATTACCAATCCGATGAGGATAAACGTAGGATCGACAAGAAAGTAATATCATTTGACAAAATATAATATAAAATTTGTGGTTTTCGAAACTATTCATGATATATTGTCCATTTTAACGCGGATTTATTTTTAGGGAGGACTCATTTGTTTTCCCTGATCATTTTCACATTACCGGAAATGTGCATAGTTGAGTTAGGTTAGGAATGGTTAGTTTAGGTACAGTTAGAGACGGTTAGGTTTTGTAGGGTTGGGTTATATATCCATTATTCGGTATTTTTCTGTGAAACTCAGAAAACACGCGTGTGCGAAGCTTTTTAAAAATAATTCCAACCATTTCAGCAGATAAATAAATAGGTTAACCACATTGGTCAATATAAAATTGTCGTTATTTTATTGCATTGTTCGGCACATAAAGAACTTTTATTTATTATTATTAACAACCAAAACTGATATTTAAAATTAGATTTCAATTTATTTGAATTTTTCGTTGTTTATCGCATAGAATCTCGAATCAACTTAAATTGGACAAATATTAACAACTTCTTTTTTTATATGAATTTACAGAATATAGTATAATAGTATACTATAGTAAACAGTACAATAATGAATTTGTTTGTACTATCAAAGTATACTGCTACGATGGCCGCTGGATTTGTCTATTAATTTACAGTGATAAGTACCGTGCCAACCAACTCCTTAATGGCTTCTGCCACTGATGCCCCCTACATCCACTTATTAATGTCCTTTTCCTTCTAAAAAATGTGTTAGTCAATAAAAATTGAAAGTCAGTTTATCCTCCCACCCAAAATTTGTAATTTTATTTACAATCCAGATTTTCAAACCAGTACAAACTAGCAAGAAGTCTTTAAAAAATTTAGACAAAGGTTGAGCGCCTTAGCGTTTCATTATAATTAATGGAATAGTAAATGGCACACGGAGAAGGAAAAAACGGCTAGTGATTAAAAATTGATTTGCAAATCAAGGGGTGAAATGAACACTGCTTTCAAAAAAGCCGAAGTTTTTTTAATGTATACAACTTTAAAATGTATGATATACATAGTCAAAAGACAAAAAAAAAACTAAAACCTTATAATTATACATTTTTCGTAGTATTTTTTAATGTATATAGAAATTCAAAGCATAATTAATTATATATTCGACGGAATATTTATGCTGTTTTATTTGTTACGTCATATTTTTATTATTGTGATTAACTCGAGGATTCTTCTCTTTCCGATGTGTTTAATTACTTTCTTTTTCCGTTTCCCTGGAGACCGAAACGTGTCAGATAATAATTACCAATCGCCTTAGTTGATGGATTAGTCAATTAAGAGATTAGGGACTGGAAGAGTGATAATTATGTTGTATTATTTGCATGTTTGCCCAGTCTGTGACTGAACTAACCGAATCGACTCCCCCACATCCGTCAATGGGACAAAGTCATCTAGTCATCAACGGTCGTCTCAATAGTATCGATTCCTAAATTAATCCTTTGATATTAAACTGGGCCTGATTGATTGGCTATACATAAATAAATAACAAACGTCTTGGGAGATGTCAATGTATTGAAACCTTCCCCACACTGCCAATTTGATTAAAAATCCATTATGTTCAGTGGTCTATCGACCAAATTTCTTCTTTCAATTAATTATTCTTTTTATGTAAGGTCTTGGTTGAAATAAAAAAGTGTCATGAGCGGGATTCGAACCCACGACCGGCTCAATACGCTGCTGCTCCAACCACTTGAGCTATCGTGACTTCCATCAATTGTTTGATTAAAAATGTTGTTTGCTAATTTATTATCGTACGGAGAAAAAAACTGGGCTTATAATAAATAAAACACTCGCTTCGCACTCTCATATTTTTCTCTACTTCATGGAAAAACATTTAATTATGGATATGTAACCTGCCCAACTACCCACATTAAATAACCTTAATCTTAACCTACCTAACCTAACTGTCGGTAATCCCGACCCTAACTCTACCTAACCCGTACGAACTCCCCAATAACGTGAAATCGATGACGCGAAAATTGTCACACTAACAATATCAACACATCGATTTATTCAAACTTGAGTAGGTTAACTGGCATATGAATTTACACACTTAATAATTATACTTATATTGTCTTTATTTTACTGAAGTTACATAATTAGAAAAAAACGTTGAAAAGGTTGAGAATTTGCTGATTTTTTATTCTATTGTATCTATCTGTTATGTTAGACTTGGTTATTATAGTCTGGTGCATAAAGTTATACAAGAACTTTATTTTATACTATAAATAGCCATTGTCATTTTCAAACAATTAACGAGGTATTTTATCACTCTCCTGCCTCCCACGCAATCACTCTACCTAACCTAACCCGTCCCTAATCAGACCCTAACCCTACCTAACCTATCCTTACTCAACCCAACCCATACGAACTCCCTAGTAACGTGAAATCGATGACGTGATAATTATCACGCAAACAATACCAACATATCGATTTATTCAATCTTGACCAGGTAGACTGTTATAAAAACATATTACAACAATTATGCTTATATTGCAATTATTTCCCCTAAGTTAAGGCTAATCAGTGAAAGAAATTTGGAAAGTTTGAAAATTTACTGATTTACTGATGTCTATTGTCTAACATGATTGATTGCCCTGGTTATTGTCGTCTAGTCCATAATGAGATATTAGATATTATTTTATCACTCTCTAACCCACACGTAATAACTGCTTGTTTATTAAAACAGTTGAGAATTGATAGTTGAATTGAAAATTGTGGAATATCGAAAATAAATCTGGTTAGGTCGACCCTAGAGATCAATAATTCTAAAAAATGCACTAACTTCGTGGTCCGCTTGAACAATTAATATATTACAATTAATTAAGGTTTTTAGTTGAGATAAAAAAGTCAATGGCACGAGCGGGATTCGAACCCACGATCTTCGGCTAGATACGCCGCTGCTCTTCCACTTGAGCTATCGTGACCTCGATCCACTCGGACACTAACTTCCCATCTCAACCCCACCTTTTGAATTTTCCCTACTTTTTGCCATTTTTCAAATGTCGTGTAATCGGATTGGATTCTCGACGACAAATCACTAAAGCTCTCCGTGGCCATTTCATTACACGACATTTGAAAAATGGCAAAAAGGAGGAAAAAAGGATACGATAGCTTAAGTGGTAGAGCAGCGGCGTATCTACCCGAAGATCGTGGGTTCGAATCCCGCTCGTGCCATTGACTTTTTTATCTCAACTAAAAACCTTAATTAATTGATTCTAAAAAATGTTTTGTGAACATGCATTTCTTTATCTAATTACATCTAAGCTGTTTTGCCTGGACTATTCTGTTTATTGAATAATATCCCTAATTTCTGAATTTTCTATACATAAAATTTGTTAAAAAATTGTAGGTTTCAGAAAAACATTTTCTTTATCGTGCCAACGTTTCGATCTTTATTGAAATCATCTTCAGGGCTGATAGGGCACTCTCAACACAACACGCAAGAATGGCACACAGAAAACAAACACTTTGAGCCCTGAAGATGATCTCAATAAAAGATCGAAACGTCGGCACGATAAAGAAAATGTTTTTCTGAAACCTACATCACACCAGACTGCATCTCACGATTTCCGAATAATCATCGAGTAACGGTCACTAATCACCACACATTAAAAAATTGTATTTGAAATTACCGGTCTCTTTATTGACAGTTTGAGGTAATTATATCCATTTTTAAAATGACACAGTCTCTATCGCTTTGTACACAATTGTTACTATTAAAATTTCATCTTTGTTTCTTAAAGCGATTTCATTTTTATTATTATTGAGGACTAATTGAATTCATTGTTTGTTCGAGTAGTTATTCACAATTGCAATTTTTCAACAGAAACATCTATGCATCATAAATCTGCTAATCTGGAATGTAGTAGTAAGTAATCAGAATAAATTGTCATATATTTTATAATTCACCGCACTAGCTGAAACTCACAAATAGAAAAGAAACCATTATTCTTCTAACGCCTTACAAAATATTTGACAGTTGCAAATTCCTTAAAATGGAAAAGTAACCCTTATTTCCTGTCACACAGTAATACTCTATTTCTAGCGGGTTTGCTTGACCTTTCGAGATAGAACAGTTGTAAATAAAATAAACATTAAAAGTGTTCAGTTTTCTCCAAGGTTAGGCTTGTTCGGGCTGCGTTATTTCCGGAAAAGGGAAAAGAATTGTGCTACAAGCAAGGACAAATGCGCTCGAAAAAGGATGCATGTTATGCGAACAACTCGCTATGACCGCTCTTGGAGAAGAGGTCGCGAAATGGGCTCTTATCGCACATCACGGCCAACATGGGAAACATGTATAGAAACAAGGTTTTACGAGCTCTCAGGCGGTCCAACGGAGTAGAATCCGATGTCGCGAAATGTACAATACCATCTTAATGAAATCGATACCATGTCTCCTCCTACGACGCGGAGTCCCACTAGGCCCAATACACAAAAACACGGCCCTGGACTAAACGCGACTCGATTTTCTTCGTTGTTCTATGTCTTTCTTGCAAAATATTGCACGCTTCTGAACGTCATCACAATTTGTTTCTGGTACTGAGACATTTCAATGACGTAAAGCACGATTCGTCGGTTCGTGCTTATGTCACAATAATCTATCGGGTGAAACGCAAAATTTGTTGAAACGAAAGTATATTAAATGGTAAATGGAATTTCTTTCTAGTTTAAATCAACCTGAAAATTAAGTAAAACACCGGATAACAATGGGATTCCTTAGGTTGTTCACAATTAAACATCAAAGCGCTAAGTCACCAAAGATGAAATCATATACCTTAGGATTGATTTTATTTTTAGTAATACCAGTTTTTACACTAAGTTAAAGTTAGTGCACACCGGTAGACAAAATCGCGCGACTGTCTAGACAAATCGCCGATTTTGTCTGTAGACGGTTGCGGGACAATCCAAGATGATCTAGAATATTTGTCACGCGTCCACACCTGCACAGTTAAACTAGTTTCCGCGATAACATGAGGGAGATAGCGGCCTGCGGCTTTGTGCTTGTACATTTTTTTTTATCAAAAAAAGAAAATTACTCGTAAACGACAAGGAACGTTTTAGCAGACGTTCCTACATTTGGATTGAACCTTCTAGAAAAAATAAAATTAGATGGTTCAGGTCTCAGAAAATTTACCCGGCTAGCCACCACGCATTTTGAAAATGTATTACCTATGGTTTGAAATATCCCAGCAAGAAACAAGATTACGAGCAAACATTCCAGCCTCCCTGTTGTTGATGTTGCGCAACATGTCTCAAGTTTTCCATCCGAGCTGGGCGACCCTAGACAAACGATTTTTGTCTGTGGTAGCTGCAGAACAAGCGATTTGATCCCGATTTGTCTGTAGACAATTGCAGAACGTGTGTGCATTAGCATTTAGGATAAATCTCACATTACACCTTCGCTCACAATGATTTCACGCAGGCTGTAAGACCACGTAAGACTTGCTAGAGCTACGTCGCAGAAAGTTAGAAGGAAAGAAATATTCATATCCCGTGATCCCCTACCAACATATTTCCGTATATATTATATTCTCCTCTAGTGGTATAGGGTGTAAACGGTGTTCAAATTGCTAATCGTACATGTGCGCGTTGTGTTAAAGTATCGTGACTTTTCTACAGGCGAATTATTGACAAGTTGCAGTTAATATAATTTTTCCCTAGTATTTCTTCTGCAGACGATTTATATAACTTTAAGTGAAAAGTAATTATTTTGCCATGGAACTTGTTATACAACTTTATAACTTTTGATGAGTTCTCGAAAAAAACTTTATTAAGAAATTTATTATGTCAATTTGTTGGCTGTCGGTGATTTTTATAGAACATTTTATTAATGCTTATTTAATCTAGTTAAGTATGCTGAACATATTTTTTCTCATTCATTTAATAATGGACTATTAAACTGAAGTCGTGCAAGTGTATACGTAGTTAGAGATAATATTTTACACGTTATGCTTACGTGTATTCTTTCGTGTCTAATACTTATAAGGGTGGTAATAAATAAACAATATAAATCATAAACAGATTTTTTTTGCTTGTTTACTTCCTTGAAATGTTTCATGTATCACTATTAATATTAGAAGACCTTGTCTTTCATTCTTAAAAAAAACTTATAATTAATTCTGTCTTATAGCGTGTGTATTCAATTTATATACGCATATTGGAAGTCAAAGGAAGACAAAAATTTATTGCGATAGAAACCTCGGTTTAAATTCTTGTTTAGAACATTCACCAGTGACTTTCTACTGGTGGGTGGAGATAATGTTGGGAAACGTAAGTTACCCATTAAATAATTAATTTCAACAATCGATTAACTACAGCTCAATTTTTCCAAAATAAATAGTATGGATGTAGAATAGGCAACCAGGGACGAGGACAATTAGACAAAAAGAACACTCAGTCCCTTCGTCGAAATTTCGAGGAACATATCCCTCCATCAGGACTAACCATGGTTCAGTAATAACAATATATATTAAAACTACAACAACTACCATGACCAGTCATCATAATATACCTCCATACGGTTATCCTATCACATGCCATTCTCAAACTCATTCAACCATAATTAGCCATACCTAGAACAGCAATAATGTGCAGATATAACTATTGACAATACAGCACCACTCCAAAGATAATAACTATCACAAATATAGCTCACAATGCACTAGTTTGAATTATTTAATGTTGTGTTACATATAACGCTCAAATATTTTATGTCTGTTCTATAATTGCAAACATTTTTATGTTTATCTATGAAAATTACTTTGATTAGCCTTTTGTCTACATATATTAAATAATCCTTAGCTTTTGCACTATCCAAGTCAAAATTGTGACCTGTGTTGTGGATATGGTCAGACCAAGCAGATCCATTCTTATCTGGGTTTCTTCGTACAGATTTCTGTTCAGATATTCGATTCTTAATTGTTTGATTTGGCCATAACTCTGGGCAGTACATGAAAGCCAATTTAGTCTGTATACCACATTGCTTTTATACTATTGAGGTACTTTGGAGTTTAATTTAAAGTAATCATTTTTGTATAGGATATTTTTATACTTAAGAGCTCGTATTTACCTAATTCTTGTAATCTGCCTCGAAATAACACTGCTAATCTGTTTGAAATGTTACGAACATGTGTAAGTCCTTTAGATATTTTATTAGTATTAACGACATGTTATCAAGTACTGTACATTATATGATATTAACAGTTCATTGGAGAACTGTTTAACATGTCTTGAGTTGCAATTTTTTGGTTATTCATTACAGTTCAGTCTGAACATATGTCCGATTAAATTATGTACTACATTATTTTTGGTCTTCATTGAATGCCGAGTTTTATAGATTCAAATTCTATTTGAAGAAAATGGTTTTTTTGTACCGCTGAGCCTTGGTATTGAAACCACAACGAATTACAATACATGAATAGTTTGTTTGCGGTTGGACAAGATGAAAATTAAATATAATAGTAAATTTTATTATATAAAGTAGGGACAGTACCGAGTTTCAAGGTCCCCTGTTCCGCTTTTTAGAGTACTTGCGTTTTTTTAATTGTATATGCATTTGTTTTATGTGTTTTATGGTTCTGTGCTTTGTCTGAGTGGGTTGTGCGTGCGTGCGTGCGTGCGTGCGTGCGTGCGTGCGTGCGTGCGTGCGTGCGTGCGTGCGTGCGTGTGTGTGTGTGTGTGTGTGTGTGTGCGTGCGTGCGTGCGTGCGTGCGTGCGTGTGTGTGTGTGTGTGTGCGCGCGCGTGCGTGCGTGTGTGTGTGTGTGTGTGTGTGTGTGTGTGTGTGTGTGTGTGTGTGTGTGTTTAGGGGCGAGGGAGGAGTATTTAAGAAAGTACTCTATCGACCCTAATTTCGATTAGCTTATTACTATTGTGTGTTCGATTTGGTGGAATATCGAGTAGTCCACCGAGCAACCAGAATAAGCATACATAATGTGAATGTATTTATTTGTACGAGTGTTTTATAGATGACAGTTTTAGGTTAGATTATATTTTACATGCGTTTGGGGTTGAAATGACCTAGCTGTTGAAAGCCCCTGGAGCGACCCACCCTCATAACTGAGTAGGTGAATGCCTCCTAGGTTAGACCATAGGTTCAGCTCCTCGGAGAATGACAACCCTTCGGTGAGTTTATTGTGTGAGCCACGCAGGCTACAGAACTAGCCTAGACTGCTCTCTGGACAATCAGCATTTATTTCAAGAAGCTTGCTGTGTGACGTGACTCATTCTTATGATGTATTTCATAAGCCTTAGAATTACAACTGAGAGATAAGACGGTAGGGCATTCCTTTCTTGACTTAATAAAATCACTTTACAATTAACAAAAAAGTTCTTTGTGGTGAAATTTTTATTCAGTGATAGACAGCACAGGAATAATAGGCGTATTTCGAGGCTTAATGTGTTTTTACAATTAGAAAATGGCATCTCGGTCTATTTCCAAAAGTTGAAGGGGTAGCTTTAAACGGAGCCGTTGAAATGTAAAATATCCATTAAGTCGAACGGCCATTTGTGCAGACTGGCCTGTTACTAAGATGTAAACGGGACAAGAAATGGAGAGACGTCCCTGTTTCCTTTGGGGTTATGAGCTTCCTTTTTCCCTCTTTGCCACTCTAATGAAGACAACGTCGACATTGGTAGTTGGAAGGCTCCCAGGACGAAGAGGGATCGTCAAAGTTAACTGCTTCCACAATAACAAGGGTGCTTTTGATCCTTTCCTTTAATCGCCTCTTGACGGAGACTTGGTTCCGGGGGACTTTAAGCCACATGGAGCGGAAAACACTTGGACAAAAATAAACTTGAGGTTGCGAACCCTCCCCCGCTTCTTTCGATACTTTCAACTGGAGTACGACTGAGTGTTTCAAGAGACGCCGTTTCGACTGAAATGTCATTGATTTTATATCAGATTTAAGTCAAACCGCGCTCTTTTTTTATAGGTGTATGATTCAAAACGTTTTTATGACTGGGGTAATAAATTTTTATGTCAAATTTACGAGGGACTATTGTATCGGTTTCATCAACACATAATCTATCAGTTCTTTAACTATTGTTTTGGATCTACAGAAACGTTGGGCAGACCCAGAATAAAATAATGCAAGCAAGCGAGATGTACCGTTCACAATAACTGAAATTAATGATGATTTAGCTTGAAATCTCTGAACTCTTTCTTGACGATATTATCGGTATGTTGATGTTACTGTAAATTACGATATTTGCTAATTATCGTAAATTCACAAATGATCACCGTTAAACGACGAAACGAATCGAACATATCGTTTGTTAGTGTTCACTCGTAGATCGCGAAAATTTCATGCTAGGCCTACTTCGGTCAGACTTTGTCAATCAATTTGCTTATCTTAAAGTAATGCCAGAAGTAAATGCGCGACGCGCACAAGGCCGGCGGCGTTGTTTCAAAAGCGTAATTTCAGGAAAAGTGCACGCTCCGAAGATCAGACCTCTAGAACGATTCGACCTGAACGAGACGGTGATTATCCATTTTGAACAGTCTCTCACTGGCATTCCAGTCATTCAAAGTGAGAAGAACGTTTCACAGTAATTACATCCAGGTTTAAAAGACGTTTCATCCCGATATTCATATTTAATTAAAAATAATGTCAAACGGCACTGCTTTACCCCCTTTTGCCAGATCTTCGACGCTGTAAACTTGACGAATATTTTCATTATCCACCGTTCATTTGGACTATTGTATAGCCACTGCTGTCACGTTCGGCAATCATCGTTAAAATACTTTGAAATTTTGATAAAGAGATTCTGCTTCCTATTTTTGACTCGGCGTTCCCAAAACGAGGGTGATTCATGTAGCTTTTATTAGCCCTGCTCTGCTTAGGTACAGGTTTATGAATTCAGAGTAATATTCCCAAAATAATTTGTCTCAAGACAATAATTCGAAATAATTATGTCCAATGTGAGGTTAAATGTGCTATCTCAGAGATATTTGTAAGTTATTTCCGTGATGACAGTATATTTATTGTTGGTTGTATTTTGCATTTTACATCTTCCCTGGTGATTATATGTCCCTAAGAGTGTTTAGTTTTATTATCCTCTTCGCTTCCAAATAGTTGTTATTCCTTCTTTTTTTGGCTTTACTTGTTAAGTATCAGCCATAAGATTCTCTTCTTCAGAGGAGATGCGGACAGGGATGGCAGGCGTCTTCAGGGGGTCGTAGACCCAATCGGAACGGACAGTTGCTTAGTTCCATACATTTCGTGAACATGCTTTTTCTTCCTTCCCATACGGAGTGCTTTTTTTTATTCCTTCTTCTATTACTAATGTTACAATGGTAGATGCAAATAATCGCTTCTTTCCTTCACAAAACCGACTCAGTGGAATGCCCTCATCTCCCATACGTGAACCAACGACGAAAACGGGAAAGTTAATCCGCGTCTAAAAATTCACCGACAAATCGGTTGGAGAGATTTGTCGTGTCAGTCAGATAAGGAACGGAGGCCGAGACCTAGGAAGTGGAGTGGAAGAGTGAAAGTGATTATGAAACTAGGCCAAGAGACTTTACCCTGCCCTCAGAACATTTTCCTCCTCCTCCCGGGTCATCTCCGACTCCCACTATTACCGATCGGGTCGGGTTCTGCAATGTCACGGGCATAACAGTGCTCGCTTACTTACTTTACTGGAAAAAAAATGAAGCGGCTTCTCATTGCACATGGTGATTGTGACGTATCCGCTGTGGTTTCTTTGATGTTGAAATATTAGCTTTCTTACAATCTAATTTCAATCTTAAAGATGTCTACAAATTGGTATAATTAAAGTTTTAATAGATGGTTTTAAATTTCTTTGAAGAACGACTAAGTCCCAACATTGCCAAGGGCAGTATCACTATTTGAATAGTAGGATTGAGTCGGTCTAAAACGAAAATTGAAAACAACTATTAAAAACTTAATTATGTCAGTTTGTGGTCTTTAAGATTGTTTTGCCCCTTGTTGCCTTAAAATAGGTCCAAAGCTCGGCAGATTTTGTCAGTCTCTGATAAGATCTAGGTTATTAGTGAGTAAAAAAGTGGTCGATACATCTATCACTTTAAATGTGAAGATTTGCTTAACAGGGTGATTAAAATAAGCTCCATGTTCTTATGAACTTTTAGAATTGATATCAATAGCAATAATATTACATCATTAATAATACATCATACATTGATGAAACAGCAATGAAACCCCTCCCCCAGTTACTACGATGTTAACAGCAAGTACATTTCTTGCTACAGTAAGCAAATCTCCTTACAACATGCCTCGAGCTGCGAAAAATTAATTTATTGCTTTTACCTTCTTTGGTATCTAAAGTGCATAATAGCATACAGATAAATGGTAATCCGAAGGAGCGAGGTTGGGCCAGTATCCAGGACGTGGGAGATGTTTCAACACCTGTTCAATCAAGTTTAAGGTAGTCATGTGACTTTGTCTTGACGTGCTGTGAACATTTTTACCGTACACACTTAATTGGAGGCTGATTTTGTCCCGGTTATCAATGAACTTCTTCAAAATCAACCAAACACAGCATGACGTTTTTGGCAATAGATTAACTGATCGCCGTGCCATGCCATAATTATTTAATTGCCACCTGTACTGTATATTCCGGGCATCTATTAGTTATTTATTAAAACGTTGTATAGCTTTATTGTAACAATTTGTTCGAAGGAGTTTTAAACCGCTATTAGATTAGGATAATGACAAGAAAAATATTTCTTTGTTTTCCCTGGGCTTCTCTCTTCTGGGCAACGTTTACGGACGGCGGTAAGAATTATTAGATCCCATAAAATCCATGCCTACCTTAGGAATTAGTTAAGTGACTTTGCTCTGTCTGTATCTCAGGTATACTCACCCTGGGAGTCGTAGCCCACTGTGTGGAACTGCGACGACGACGGGTGATATAGTGTGGTTTGAGGCTCGAGACCCCGAAACGGTCCACCTCGAGTTCTCATCCACGGCCGTTTTCTCAATCCGGGTTCCTTCATTCTATCCTGCGACCCCTCCCAACCCTTGGTTGTAAGGGGGGTATCCGGGCACAAAATAACGGTGTTGTCCAGAGGACGTGGCAAACTCTCTAAAGCACAAGCTGTTCCTGGGTCGGCATGGGGCGGCGGGTGCCTTAGCAGAGGCACACGAGGGCCAGTGCACCAGATCCTGTCTGCACAGATGGGGGAGGGTGTATGGCCATCTATACCACGGGGTAAAAGTTCCAAATTCAGCACTAGGAATGGATTCGTGGTGGTACGTGGTGACGCCTCTGGCGGGAACTTAGAGAAGAGGCTGGCTTCTACCTGCGACCTTCCTGAAACTTGCGTATGGCCACCGTTATACACCCGGCCTCACGGGATACTGCGGATCGGACGCCAGCGTATAAGCGTTGAGGGCGCTATGATTATGCTGAAAAGTCCCTTGAATGCGTGAGTAAGCGGATGGAAACGGGTGAATCGGTTTCTCCTACTCGAGTATGCTTTGCATTGTTGTGCGTACGACCGGCGTGGTACTCTTGGGGGAAGCGACCACCTAGGATGAGCCTATGGCGACCCTCGAATGCGCATGGTAGGTGTAGGCTGAGTTCGAAAAGAGGTTTTTACCGTAGTCGGTGCTCCCCTAGGGGTGGTTAGCAATTCCACCAAAATCACGGCCGGGGCGGATCCGGAAGTTTCTACGCTAAAGAAGCCCCAATACTCTGGGAGATAGAGTGGCCTTCTCTATCTAGGGAGTGCGCGGGAGACCGGGCTGATGTATTTCGGCTTAGGTAGCCCTTTGTGCGCGGCATACGGTCTGATTCTTAATGCAGACCCCGACCACTCGGAATGGGCAAGCGGGGAGCGAGGTTGTCTTGGCCCCTCGGGCTGAGCTGTCTCTACACCAATGCTGCGAAGGTAACACTATTCCGTCGTATGCGGAGGTGCTCTCATCTTGAGAATCAAAACGTCCGATAAGGCCGAATAGGCCAGGTGCGGACGTTAAAGATCCTCTAGTCTTGTGACGACGAGTACTCGGGAAGCTCGTGTATCTTAGGTATGGTGGGAAGGTGGATGGGGAAAAAGGAAGAAAAAGATACATTTATGACTGCAACGATGCCTCGTTGAAGTAATAATTCTTGAAGGATCCGTCTTCATCCCTTTTGAAGTGACTGTCGTATTAGTTTGTTAACGTCTTCTCATTTTAAGGGCAAAGTTCATACTGCTTGTTGTTCAAACATCTCGTCTCCTCCCCATGGATTTTTGATATGAGGACGGCTTGAATTTTTTTTTTTTTACTTTAACTTTTGAAAATCTTCACTCTTCTAGTTCTATCGGGTGGCTAAACTCACTTTTTGGAGGCCAAAAAAGTTAAAAATTTAATCCGAACAAAAAACAAATTAGCAAACTTCCGGAATAAAATAAGTACTCACAGCAATTGTTTATTGTTTTATTCCAAATTAGGCTTATTTTGTACAAAAAACATGCCTATTTCTAACCATATATATTAACATGGTTTCCTAAAGTTTTGGTTGAGAAAACAGTGAGAGAAGTGAAAAATTCTATTAAGACGTTGCGTTTACCCTCCCCTATATTTCTCTCTTTCTACACTAAAATCGTATAGGTTTCTCTCTCACGCACTTCAGCCAAAGCTTTTTTAATGTAGAGACAAAATTAAAATAAAACATTAACATCAGCATTATGAGCATTAAAATTAGAGGAAAACAACATGTGCAATGCTACTTGCCAAGGGTACCGGACGTGGCACCCACGAATTTGACGCGCTCGGGAGCAATAATAATATAAAAAGGTATTTCTAGGAAAATAATTAAACTTAAAGAAAGAAAAACTCTTTAGGGGAGTTAATTATCTTTAGTGGGCTGATGAAAAGTATCTCGAACATTGGTCGGAGGCGTACATTACATGAACAGGAAGCGAAAGGACAGCATGACAAGAAGACAGTGGGGACGAGAGAGATGGAGCAGATAAGATTATCTGACGGAAGGATTGGAAATTAGTGGGATTATGAAAAGAATAATTAGTCTTTGCGACATTCGATGCGAACAAATACTGCACCATGAAAGTTTACTTATGTAAGCTCTCTTGTATGCACTTTTTTCCGGAAAATAAAGGAACAAACTAAAATTACTCACGAACGGTACGTTCCAGTAAAATTTGCAAATGAGATTCTCTCACTTGCAAACATTTTCACGTCGTCTGAGGTGTTTGCTAATATAATACATTGTTGAATGTTGATTTTTATTGTTGTTGTTATTCAATTAAATCGGAGTTTAGGAAATATTTGGCCGAGGCAAACATTTACAATGTCGTGATCTCAATTTCTTTATGATTTCTGCCTCGTAGCGTGCCAAACTTGATTTTAAATAGAACAGACGGCTTGGTCTAAAGAGATTCATAGACGGGTCATCCGCAAAACTAAGAAAGGAATTACTGGAGGTAATCGCAACGTAACTAGGATCCTAGTTGGACTACTGACAAAGCAGTGTCGCCTAAGAAGGCACATGCCCTTTGTAGAGAACAGACAGAAGAAACACTGAGCAGATACTGACAGGAAGAGGAGGAGACTGTAGAGAACATTCTGTGTTTTCTGGAGCGTATATGTAGCTGTAGACTCCTGCAACTAAGAGAGGAAAAGCTGCAGGCAAGATCATATACTAACGAGCCACAGACAGGCCGTCCAGTGATTTATAAAATTAGATGAGCACAATAGTAAGTAAATAAGGTCGAGGTGCAGAAATTATTATTGGTAAAGAAAATCAGAAAACGTTTTTACAAATGTCCTCCATACAGTTAGTCTCATACAGTTACCTCACTGACCGATTCTGCCAAGACATCGAAGGCCGTTCCCTCTCTGCGTATTTCCCTATCCATGATGGTGTTCATCACGGTAGCGTTCTGGCCCCTACACTATACCAGGTGTTCACAGCTGACATGACATCACATCCCGAAACCACCACATTCACATTTGCAGGCGATACTGCAATTCTCTCTAGCATTTCTACCCGAAACCTCCAACAACGCCTCATACTACTAGCCTTGGTGTAAAAAGAAAAGGTTAAAATTTAACACAGACAAACCCACCCACACCTTCACTCCGTAAAAGATCTCCCCCTGTTTTCTTAAATAATATTCCCCTCCCAACTCGGACAAGGTGCGGTTCCTCGGACTGTACATCGACAAACGCCTGACGTGGAATCCTCACACGCGACTGAAACGTCAGGAGGTTATGACACGATGTAGAGCTCTTGCACAACTTCTTGGCAAACGTTCTAATTTACCACTCAAAAATAAAAGGCTGCTTTACAACAACATAGTTATGCCGGTATGGACTTACGGGTTGGAATTGTGTTCAGCCAAACATTCCAAAATCCACCACATTCGAACTGCCCAGTCCTTAATACTAGATGCTCTTTTCTATGTATCGAACCTAAGTACACATACAGACTTACATATCCCTTTCGTTCAAGATGAAATCCGTTCCCGTTACTGTAAATTTCATAAAAACCACTCTACTACCGTAAATCAGCACACCAGAAACCTCACATCTCGACGAACCCCTCAAACCGTCCCCACCGACCAAAGAGATATTGACCGCGAGATCTCCTAGGATGTGATGTTGATGATAGTGAGTGATAATGACACAAGTATCAATTAAACAGACAAAAAGGAAAAATGGCAAAAAGGAGGGAAAACTCATAAGGTGGGGTTGAGATAGGAAGTTGATGTCCGAGTGGATCGAGGTCACGATAGCTCAAGTGGTAGAGCAGCGGCGTATCTAGCCGAAGATCGTGGGTTCGAATCCCGCTCGTGCCATTAACTTTTTTCATCTCAACTAAAAACCTTAATTAATTGTAATGTATTAATTGGTCAAGCGGACCACGAAATTAGTGAATTTAATAAACAGACAATATTTTAGTAACATTGGAGTAATACCAAGGTTGTTTTCTACACTCTTGGTTTTAATTTTGTATTTACCTAGATCACTGTTACTTGTTACCTATTTGAAGGTAGTTGTAATGTACTTCAAATTGTATTAAAAAAAGTAATGTTTAAAAGCATTTTAGCCTTTGTAATTTTACAGCTCCTGCCGCCTGGCACAAGTATTTAAACTTACTGAAAGTAGGATTAATGGAAGAACAACGATAAATCACTTTTATAATTGTGTAGTAAGTTTTCTTGTTATTGTTCAACTTCTAATCAAAAAAACTTTATTATCTTTTGTATTTTCCATTATGGCAAAATAAAGATTTATTATTATTTATTTACAGTGGGTATTTAATTAATAATTTAAATCATCAAGCAATTGCGGATTTGGATCGTATTCCAGTTGGCAAACCACCACTTGTTTTCAATATTAGAAAGCAGAACGGGCAAATTGAAAGTATAAACGCCCGTTGAACTATCGAGTATTTCCAATAAGATTTCCACCAAGGGTCGAGGGGTCTTTTCTGTTTACGACCACACAGCATAAACTATTTTATGTTGTGAAATAAGGCGATTTCAAATCTTGATAATATCATTGTAATTTCATTAAACATGGCCGGAATTGACTTTTGCACTAGAAGTTCAAATTAAGCACTAGTTGCCGTGTGATCATTGCTGACGAGCGCCGCATACTTTAGTTTGTCTTTCAGTGCAGAATTGAGTATGTGTAAGTATAAAATGCTGTTGATTTCTTCCGTTTTAAAGGATAGATGTAGCTTGTTAATTTACTGTAAGTTTTTTCACATGTGATAATATAGTCGGGTTAGACCTCGATAATCATTCAATAACAACATAAAAATGAAAAATTTTCAATTTCTTACAACAATTTTTTTTTACGAGGGTTCGCAACAGAAGAGGTCATATAAACCCTCAGGGTGCCGGTGTTTTTGAAAAAAAGCCCATTTGTAAGTACGTCGGGTTCGAATGCAGGGCCGCTGGATTCGAACCTTGGACCTTTACCTTACAGTGATGAGCGCCGTGTGAAAGACTAAATCTTGCGGCCACCGACGCCCCCTTCTTACAATTGATCTGATTTTATCAGATTATTATTATCTCTGTGCTATAAAATCAGATCAATTGTGAAATTGAAAATTTTTCATTTTTATGTTGTTAGTACCCGAAAGGAGGAGTATGGAGTCGAAAGCTTGGCATATGTATAATACAGTGTTGAAATAAATTCAAAGATAAATACCCAATAAATTCTCAAATTCAGTGTCAAAGTTGGTCCATAACAAAATAACATAAACATAATATTATACTTTTCATGGTATGGAGGAGAACAAGACGTATTAGTACATGGATTAGAAATAAAATAATCATTGGATATTCTTGCCACCATAACTAAACCACTAAATAAATATAACAAATACAGGAACTATTGTAAACTGACTGGAACGTATATTCATTCGGTACAAAATAAACTAAAATCAAAAATGCTTTTGTTAATTACTGAATGTATGTGTTATACAAGTGGCAATAAAAGAAGTTAATATTAGCACAAAAAATAGACATGTCTTGATAAGGGTTTTACGGTTAATTGTATTTATTCATTAATGATGTAGGACTTTAATTTCAGTACTCTTTGAAAAAATTGCACACATTACTAGTTTGTGTATAATTAAAACATGTTAATAAACCGATCAACTGGTGTTCTGGAGATATTTTAAATAAGGGGTAAAGCAATGACTTCTTAATTGCTTAAAAATTTGACATGCTGGGAAAATATGCATAAGGTTTTCATCTCGTACTTGAACGCCTAAATTTATAGTATAACTGTTTTTGTCTATAAAAAATTTCATTTCATCAGGTTTTGAAAACGTCGATGATGATTCTCTGGTTTTTTATGCATATATTGTTGTTTGCGTCTTAAACGTATTCTGCATACTTTTCATTCGTTAAAGGACACGAAATGACTCTTAGGATAAGTTAATTAGAGACAGGTGGAGTTGCAATAGAAAAGAATCTCGAATAACCATAAAAATAAGAAAAGAGATATAGCTAGAAGGGAGAAAGTGATCATTTTATGCTATTTTTTTACGTATACATGGAGAAAACAAAACACAAGTACAAATAACTAAATACCAATAAAACTAATAAATATGCAGAGAAAGGTCCCACATATTAGAGGCGTGTCATGCCTTAGCTCCATACAGAGAGCGTGTAGGCATGCCGCCGGACTTAAGAAGAGTTCTCGAACACGGTAGCGACTTTCAGAGTCCCCGTTCCGTTTTTTAGGGGAAATTGGGTTTCTTATTGTATATAATATGTCTTTTGTGTTGAGTCTATATGTTTTGTCTCAGTGCATATATTTATTAGCGTGAATGGCGAGGGGTGAGGGTGAAATATAACGTCATCATCGCCCCTCGAACGTTGAGAGCGTAAGATTGTGTCTTCAGGGTCGATGGCGGAATATTTATAAAAGTACTCCATCGACCCCCAATCTAGATTAGTTTCAATATAGGTCGGTGGAGGAATATCAATACTCCACCGACCAAACGGAATGAGTGTACTGTATGGATGTATTTATGTGTATTTATTTGTTTGAATGTAGTGTATGAAAGGGTTAAATAGAATTTATTTAGAAATCGTGTGATGTAGGTTTCAGAAAAACATTTTCTTTATCGTGCCAACGTTTCGATCTTTATTGAGATCATCTTCAGGGCCTTACAAATCCAGGCCCTGAAGATGATCTCAATAAAGATCGAAACGTTGGCACGATAAAGAAAATGTTTTTCTGAAACCTACATCACACCAGACCGCATCTCACGATTTCTAAATAAATATCGATTAACGGTCACTAATCACCACACGTTAAAATAGAATATAGACTTAGTTGCGGGCTGAAATGACCTAGATGTCGAATGCCCTAATAAAAAAAAACTACAAATGACTTAACAGGGTGTACATTATAAACTGGAAAAAAATTTTTTTTTTTTTTTTCAAAAGTTACATTTAGTTTGTTGAAGTTTTTATTTTGAAACAGTTCCGTGATTGACAGACAACATACAGACCAAACCTTTGGATCTAACGGATAAAATTTCGACAATGCATTCCTATAATGAAATGGATGACCGCCAAGAAAGGAATTTTTGAAATTCCATCCCTTAGGGTATTATATGGAAAATTATGTATCATGTATAGACCGAAGTGAACTGAAGAAGAGAAGAATTTGAGAAACGAGACATTACATTAGAAAGCCATTCTAGCACTGTGCGTGCTAGAAACAGTCTCACGTGGACGAAGTCGCGGGTAAAGGCTAGTACATCGTAAAATCAAAATAACCCAAAGTATGCCTCGTTATGACCCACGGGTGTTTACCGAACGCATCATATCGGAAATCTTTGTCTTGTGCTCGATTTACCGGTTATACGCAATCCTCAGTGAGGTTTAAAACCTGAGAAACATCCAGAGTTATATTATTAAAGGAAGACTGTTTCATGGGTGGCTGGAGTGGGATGGGGGAACTGACGTCAACTGCCCCCACCAGAGTTGCCCCTCCTCGCGTTTCGCCACGAAGCGGGACCTGACATAGTGACCCCTTTAACTCTTCAGTGGAGCCCAAGTCGCTTTGCCGGTTTAACGTAAGGCCGTGTCGATCGGCGAAGGTCCAAAAAGGTGAACCATTGTTGTGTAGTGTCGATCAGTGATTCGTCAGGATTGTTTTGGGTTTTTTTTTCCTTTCGTCCAACCTAGTTCGAAAACGAAGAAGGGTTTCACGATCATCGCTGTGTAGTTCTTTTCGACTCCAGTACACTGGAAAAGTGCAACAGCCCATGTCAACAAGCACCTTCTGAGTGGATGTGCGAGTGGTCAGTGCCTGATTGGGGCGGGGCGGCCATCCCCAGCCCGCCTCCGGACAACCTCTATTCACCACCTCAGACGTACGTTAAAAAAAAATAAAATAAAATTTACTGATAAGATGAACGGGGAAAATTCACCAAGTTTTATTCTATTTTACGTTTATTCTTCAGAACTATAATCACTTTTGTCATTTTAGGGGCCAACCTTGTTCTACTAATAGGAAAAGAATGTAATTTTTCAAACCTGATTTTATTTTATAATTAATAATAGATCGAAACTTTTATAAGCACACATAAAACAAAAACTAAACGTTCAAGTTTTGCCTTGTTTCGAGTTTATTTCCCGCTATATCATCATTCATAATAAATCATCATTTTCTTTGCCTAAATAAATAGTCAGGATCTGATCGTCCCGTGGTGAATTAGCTTATGCGACAATAATTAATTGTTTATAATACTTTTTCTTTCGACGACTAAACTACGAGTCGCCCATGAATAGTCAATGTTCAAAATCCCGCTCCTTCTTTTCACGTCATACTCAAAATGGAAACAAATATTTTAACACAAGACGTAACGAAACAAAACGGTGTATAATATTTTTTCTCTTTTGTAAAATATTTCTCATATATTATCTCTTTTTCCATATAGTTTCGTTTTAGATAACTTTTATTTAACCGAATAGGTAACGTCAGAAATTAATATACTCCAAATAAAAATCAATGAATAAATTTGAACAGAATATTAAAAAAAAAATTTCATAGTGTTTTTAGCCATTTTACAACCTAGGGGGCTATACAGCGCGTTGCGTAAGCTCTAATAGTATCTCGGAAACAAATTTAACGAATAGAAAACATCTACTTTGATAACGCTAATTAACGCAATGACCCGTTGTGTAACACTTTGCCGGCCGCTTTACGTCTAATGAATTTATCGGCTGCGTGAGCGATCATCTCGGGGCCCGTCTATTTTCGCTTGTTGTCCTTGGTCGCGTGTCGTGTCGTTCTTACACCATGTGAAACTTTTTGTGTTTCGGCTTTTTTGAGCGTCTTACATATCCCCTACTGCTCCTATGTTCGACTGTGACGAAAAGCTCGAATGTTGAAAATGAATAATTGAATATTCATGGACCATAGGTGTTTCAACGATAAAAGTTAATTGCTTCACATCTAGATTATTTTCAGTGAAAAATAACTTTAAAAATACAGCTACAAATGTGCATTTGACTTTCTTGTGATCTCTGAAGAAGAGGTTATCATTAAAACGTTTGATATTTACATTCGTTTGCTATAAATTTTATTGGTTTTATTGTTTATTCGGAATCAATGTTTATTGAAAACACTATCGCCTTCTATAACTTACAGAATCCATCTGTACGAAACTAATAATAAATATGGTATTAATAATTGTTGCCGAAAGTAGCAGTACTTATATTGGTGATCTGCTACATTAAAAAAAAAAATCTAGAGTTCAGACAAAGAAATATGTTCAAGAACACCTAAATTCTCCATACATTAATGATTAAACATAATCTACTATAACTCTTTTAACGGACCACGTTGAACAGTAATTAAAAATTAACATAGTCAACACGATACAGAGGAATGACACATCTACAAGGAAAACAAACACTTTGAATCCTGAAGATGATCTCTGTAAAGATCGAAACGTTGGCACGATAAAGAAAATTCTAAAACCTACGTAACACCAGACCGCATCTCACGATCTCCAAATAATCGGTCCCTAACGGTCACTAAACAACACACATTAACATAAAGACTAAAGAATTTTGTGTGCATTTCACCATCTCAAGTGTAATACGAAAAAATCAAAAAGAAAATCCAAACGCTTACGTAAAACGACACAAGACTAGCCCACTCATTATACAAAACAAAACCACACACTCGTGAACAAAACGAATACAAATACACAAAATTTTATTATATTTATTGTAGGTTGTTGAATTGCGTACACATTGCTGGGGAGTCCACTGCATAGACAAATGTAAGTAACAGTGAAGATACTGATGAGGTCGAAAACGTTCTGTTGAAAAATAAAATTCCATGCTGCAACATGTGTTCGACGACCCACAATACAAATAATAAAATGATAAAATAAACAGTACAACAATTATTGGGAGATCGTGAGAGCCAACGTTTCCCATCCCTGGCCCTGAAGATGATCTCAATAAAGATCGAAACGTTGGCACGATAAATAAAATGTTTTTCTAAAACCTACGTCACACCAGACCGCATCTCACGATCTCCGAATAATCATTTATTAACGGTCATTAAACATTACAAAGTAAAAAATTATTATATTAAAGAAATTAAACCACCAAATCAGCCAAAACCTCATCCAAACAATAATGGACGTAAAGCCAGCAAACAATACAAAAAGTAATTGCATACACACAAACTTCGACTAACCCATTAAGAAACTGAAACACAAACTAAAGAAAAATGTCTTAATCATCACAAGAGCTGGTAAAAATGATGCCACTGTTATTATAACAAAATCAGACTACATTTTCAAAACTCACAAAACACTTTAACTGTACAAAAACCCATCATAGATCGCACAAACAACTTTTAAAAACATCATAGAACCACTAACAAATCCCTTCTTATCATAAACATATGCAAATACACTAAAATGGTCCAACAACCATCAAAATTCACCTCACTTCCAGAATTACATGAACAAAACATTCCCATAAGGCTGGCCATAAACTACGAACTAGCCCCGGCATAGAAACTTGCAAAACAGCGTGGCATTACTCAAAACACACCTTACTGAGCAGATAAATGAAGATTGCGAATTGCCAAAATGCCTCTGACAAATTACAATCTCTAAGTTTCCTCGATCTTTCTTTCTTCTTCTTTTTCTTCTCCCGACTTTCTCACATCATAAGCACATTCATCCCATGAATACGTCTTAAATTGCTTTAGTTCTAAAAGAAATCTACAAAAATTCTAAAAATTTTATTTACTCCACTGGTGATTCATATTATTTACTCCCGGGTAAATAGTTCAGTATAGCAAGAAAGAATTGTTTTCTTATTATATTGCTTACATTTCACGTGCTTCAGAGACAACCACTCGTGCTCCTAGTGGCCAAATACATTTTTTTTTTCAAATTGGTAATTTAATTATTGTAACCTTCGTGAACTTGTAAAAGTGTCTTAAAGTTTCTGCTAACGCTAAAACATATTCACTGTATTGTCGTAATACTAATGGAATATAATATGCATACTGCATATTATATATATTACAACACGAATGAATAAAGATCTGATAATATAATAAATAGCATCATCACTAGAAATTCATGGAATTATAAGCATTTGTAAAAATTTATGCCAATTAGTGCTTATTTATATTGCCGGATGCGCTTATCTCCGGACAATTAAGAGTACCCCGACCGTTCCTCGCCATGGGACTTACGTCTCAACCGAAAATTATGCGTTTTCGTTTTTGCAAGAGCGGTTTTTATCCATCTATCGATTACGAGTTTTTCTATGGAGCGAGCGCTTTTCTATTGTACTTTAACCGGAGATTCACGTTCCAAACCACCTGTTGTCGGTTCCTCGATGTAAAAAAAAGTGGAGTCGTCACTCGCCCTTCTAGAACGGAATTGTGAATCATTCTTTGCAATTTTGTTTTGTATTTATACCCGACCTCGGAGATAAAACACGTCCATTCCAGTTTCGCTTTTGCTCCATAACTCTTAACCGAACTAGCCGAACCCTGACTTCCCGATGACAAATTTGTGCCATTTTTGTACAGGAAAATATTCTCTTTAAAGGATAGTTTGTTGATTTCAACGATCCGATTGCCAGCATTAAACGCTCATCATCAGATTAAACGTCTCTCGGGATGAATAAGAGTGAACCCATATCACTTAGAAGTTGGGTTTTGCTGCTGCTTAATTTTGAATGTACAAAAGACGTGAATTACAACACAACTAAATATTCCCTAATCGATACTGTAAGAAAATAATTTTTAATTAGTGATTAATTTGTATGTCGATATTATTTAGGTTTCGTGTTTTTAAAATAGGAGGTAGATCAAAATATATTATTTATGTGTAGAGATTAGTGACCGTTAATCGATAGTTATTCAGATATCGTGAGATGCGGTCGGGTGTGATGTAGGTTTCAGAAAAACATTTTCTTTATCGTGCCAACGTTTCGATCTTTTATTGAGATCATCTTCAGGGCCTGGGATTTACAAACAATGTTTACATTTAACAAATACATTTAGGATGTGGATAAGTGAATTTATACAATGCAAAATATATTTTATATTCAAACAAAGTATTTCTACTCACTCAAAGTGTTTGTCTTCTGTGTAATTGTGCCATCCTTGTGTGTCGTGTTGAGAGTGCCAGTGAGATTTTGCTGTTTCATGTTTATATATGTTTGTTTTTGAGGAGGTGGGGAAGGAAGTCAGTATATAAAAGACAATTTTGTGCAAGGCGTCGGCTCCTTTGAAGTGAAAAAAGCCGACAAAGTGGAACAATGTGTTGGTAATAGTTCGGCCAGATTATTCTTTCAGGATTATATAGAAAGGGGATAAATAGGAAAAGGAAAGCTAAATTGTTGGAAAAATTAGACTATGTAAAAAGTATTTGATGTGTGGAATGTAACGTAATGATGTATGTATGTTATTTGTATTGTATTTGATTAATCAATCTGCTGTTATGATATGGTGGCTGTAGTCGTGGGTTTTGTATACACATATTTTTTCAATTAGGATTATTTATTATGGACAGCTTTAAGTCTAAAATGTTTAAACAACCATCCTTGTTTATTTCGAAAGAAAAATTTACAATAGGATGTAAATAATTAATTAATTGGAAGGTTTCTTTTAGTTCCTATAGTGTTCCCGACTGTATAGCATAAATATAATCTATATAGTAATCATTAAAATAATTTTTTCACAGTTATTTAAGAATATTTCGGCACAAAGTATTGGTGAACCCCAAAGGGGACCCTTTAATTTCAAAATGTATTGTTAAATTTACAATAATTAGATAGTAGGCATGTATTCAAGAGGTCTTTTATATAATTTTTTTGCAAATTCGTTAATAGAGTTCTCAATAAGTTTTTGTTTTTATTAGTCCAGTACACCCTTGATAAAACAGGGAAATTTGATATAATAATATATAATTGTGCTTTGTTTTTAAATAAATTATTACTTAATACAAGGAGGAACGCCAGAGTTGTTTACACAATATTATCGGAATGTTGTGCACTTCCTGTTATTAACCTTATAAAGAATTCCTTTTGAAGACGGTCATTAAAGCAAAATTGGACTTTCTTTGAAAAGCTCCAGCCGGACATAGTCCAGAGTCGGCAAACACGATTATACCAGCATTGGGACAGTCATTAGCAAGTAATCCGGCAAAAAAAAAGAATTATAACAAGATTGTGCAATATCGATTATTTTTTGCAATGTTTGAGAAATTTGTTTGAACGATCTTTTGTTATTTAGGGAGATGTGCGATTATTTCGATCATTTGGACGGTTGACCATCGGTCTTCTTGTACTGCTGCTATATGTCTGTCAAGTTTCAGAAAATCATATTATTTTGTTGAGTATTTTTTCTTTAAAAAGAAAAACAAGCTGTGGGTAACTTATTTTATTATTTCGAAATTAAGTAGCGTGTGTTACAAAAATTTATTAAATATTCAGATGAGACAAAAATACAATATTTTTCAAAAAGTTAGTGATTTTTACTTTACAGAGTATTTTAAACTGTAATGGGTTCGGAAAAACGCGACTCGTAACCTCAAGGTAGCGTTTATTATATAAACACCGAGGGAAAATTAAGCACGGGTTCGGAGTGGAAGAAAGGAAGGAAGGTTTAGAGAAAGCTGGGTCTGGGGAACGGGGTCTTACGCAACCAAGACTCTTTTATGTCAAGGGGACTGGATCAGGGTTCCCAAGGGGACTTCGGCAAAGACACCCCTCGAAGTTGCAAAGCCCCTACGGTGTCTCGGTAGTCCTCTTTCTCTTCCCAACGCTTTACACCTGACCAATCCTTTGTCCCTTCCATTTCACGCCACTTCCTCCCCCGTCCATGGTCGAAACGCGATCGTCATGCCCGCAGGATCGAATGGGTATTTTTGAATTTGTCATGGCTCGGCCCTGGCATAAGCATAAGCCGGCTCGGGAATTCCTCTCTTTTCTGTCGCCTTCCCCGTGCCCATTTGACTGTTGTCCTCGATTGTTGGTCCTTTGTGAATTTTTTTCCAGCCGTTGAGATGAAGAGAGAGAGAAAAAAACAGCCTGTTTTGTCGGAAGAGCTTGTCCTCCCGGGCACAATATCGCTTACCTTCGATCCCGAATCGTGTCTATCGATGATTTTTTGATTGTTTCAGCATTCAAAAATAAAACAAAAAGTAGTTTACTTTGCGAAAACAACACCCCTAGTATCTCTCCACTGTGACGTCCAAAAATTGGTTTTTATGTTTTGTTTTAGTCATTTCAAACGTTGATAATACGTAGTTTTAATTTCTTAAAAACCAAGATCGATTAAATTAATTTGTTTTTCAGAGACTAATTTGATCCATTTAGACTGTGCAGCAATGTAGATTGATGAGCCTCGGTTTTTTTCTTTTTTCCCCATTTCCATTGTTATTGGTATTATTATAAGCCGAAACCATGCTTTTAAAGCGCGGAATTGGTTCCAAAAATTCACAACTGGTGGAAATACAAGCCGCAATGGGAACAAGGTTCCGAGCGACCGCGAACTCGATTTGTCACAGTCAAGTGTGAATCGCCATTTATCATTTGCACAAGATAGGGAAAGTTAAAAGCTCGGACTGTCTGGGCGGAAGGAACTACCGTACGAGAGAGCACTGCCGTGAACGATGGAACTTTTCCAAATGCATCGAGAGCATAGATGGGAAATACTGGAAATTAAATTCCCTAATAAGAGCGGATCAAGTCATAAACACTTTTTGGTTTTGGTCTATTGTTCTGTAAGCTATCCTTACTGTAATTTTCGTTGACATAGATAGTTATGGGCCGCAGTGATAGTGCCATCTTCGAGAATTCTTTCCATCGCGATATTATTGATAACAAAACAAATCAGCCTCCAATGCCATTATCTGGGTCAGATACCTCTGTCCTTCATGCGTTTGTAGACGATGAAGGGTCGATGGTACTTACTTAAAGCGGGGCACACACTTACCCGATGCAACGTGACCTCATAACCAAGATCCCAGTTTTCTTGTTGTCACATATGAGACATGGAGACGAGCGTTGCCGTATATCAGAATCGACTAAAGAAGGCTTCAATAATGCCAATTTCTGGATCATTGCTTCAATGAGAGCAATACAATTCGGCATTGTTTCGCCAGGATCCAAGAAGCTGTAGTCAATCGCTGCCCTAATGAAGTCCACCAAAGAGTGACCATCACCTTTTTCGATGAGTTGGGGAAAATTTGCTGCTTGGTGCAGCTTCTCCTTTGTCGAGCCACTGTCCAGAATGTCTGATGTTATCGTATACAATCCACTTTTCATCACAAATAAACCGAAAAGGTTATTAAAAGGTTAGATTATCACATCTATCCAGAAAAGGTTCGTTTCTGTTTCAGCAAAGAAGTGTTGCGCAAACTTCATAACGATGATTATTTTGGCGCTATTTTAATGCACGAGGAACTCGACTTTCGAGGTTTTTCACCTTTCCAATTATCTTGAGGTAGTCAGCGACGGTCGATTTGCTGACTAAAAGATTCTCCACAAGTTCTCGAACAGTTGTGGGATTTTCTCAGACCAAAGAACATCATCGTCCAGGGAAGAAATCCTTCCACGACCCTTCTTTGTGTTCAAGGCTAAAGTCTCCCTCTCGAAATTTTTTAAACCATCTCTGAACGGTCCTCTCACTCAACACCAATGCCATCGCCCCAGACTTCGTCAATGTTAATGGCCGTTTGGGCACCGTTCCCGACCGAATTTAAACTTTTAAAACGAAATTACGCGAAAACAAGGCGTTGACATCTTAGTAAAGACCGAATTATTCCTAAGTAACGAAATGCTACTGGGGTAGACAAAGATTTTTGTTTGGAAGTGAATTAAAAAGTGTTGATATTCGTACAAAAGAATAATTAATCAGAAGTAAACAGTTTATTACATAGAGGGGTAATTGAAACAATTATTTTCCGGACAACCCAATACTTCAACCATTTACGTTCATGAATCTTTATGTCCAACTTGCACTAAACTTATGATTACTATTATAAATTTTATGTTGTTTAATAAAATGTTTTAAATGGAATCAATATTTATGTAAACTAAACGGTTTCAACCCATTATTTGAAAGGTATTTTGAAGAAACTTTAAAGAGTTTTAAGAAAGAAGATTTAAAATAATATTTAACCCTTTCTCTCTTTCAATACAATTTTGAAGTTTCGAAGTTTTAGAAATTTCTGAAGAATATTGTATTTTATTGAAAAAGTAAAAAATAGTTAAATATTATTTTAAAAACTTTCTGAATATGGCCTTCAAATAACGGGTGGAAACCAGTCAGTTAACATAAATATTGATTCCATTTAGAACAATTTATTAAACAAAATAAAATATTAAAATGGAAACTGTGTTTCCTTATTATTTATTACTATACGATTCAGCTTTTTAATGTTGTGTTCGAATTTGGAAACCATGCATAAATGCAATTTGACAAGCTGCTTAGAAATGCATTGATGCTCTTTCTTCGCAATATCTCTCCATGTTTGTGCTTTCTTCATTACCCTTTGTAGTCAGGATGACAAATATCGTATAAAACTCACAAGATCTCTTAATTTTTCCATCTCTTCGGCCATTAGGGTTCGCGCGAACATTGTCAAAATCAAAAGTGGCTCCTCTGTCCGCTGAGAACTAAACTGATTCTTTCGAACGGTCTTCTACTGATGATGCAGCAACCTTACCCTTTATGAAGTCCGTGGCAGAGGGTCCGCCTCCTGTTTGACCGAGCCTTAAAGGACATATAGAGAGTTAGTTCTAAAGAAGCATTCCTAGCAAATTGAACATTGCCTGGCCTGGCCACAAAAACGGAACAGGAGACCCAAAGATTCCCTGCCATGCTCGAGCACAATTCTTACATTGAACGGCATTCCTATTCGCTCCCCATATGGAACCAATGAATGACACTTAAATTATGTAGCAACCTTTCTTTACATGTCGACCCATACGCGAGCTTTACACAGTGTCCGTGTGTCAACGTGTATAGCCAATTCTTACGAGTTAAGGTGTTCTTCTGTTGTTTACATTCTCCGGGGCCACCTACCAATGGTGTTCTTGATGCATAAGAACTTCTTAGACGACCTAGTCTGCTGACGCTGCCACCTAAAATAAAAAAATAGTTCTAAATACGCACAGTTCTTCACAAATTGAACATTGCCTGACCTGAAAACATTGAAATTGATCTCACTTTTTTTGGCTTTTCAAGGTGTTATCACTTTTATCTTATAACATTGAGCCCGCTATTTCTTCCCACCATCGGAACTAATAGAAAAACATAGACCTAGTGTGAGGTGAGATAGGGCTGATCGGCAGATTGTTGTTGAGGAAAGAATGAGAAGAAAACGTGGCTCTTTCTAAGATTTAAAATTGCCTATACAAGAAAGTATTATGAGTAAATGTTTTAATTAATTGAATTAAAGGTATATTTTATGCAATACACAAGTATGTGTTTCTGTTCGTGCATGCACAAGAATTGTGAGCAATTTTATTTTTATTTATCGTCTTTATTGTAAACATTAATCTTTTTTTATAGTTTGTGTTTAAGCATTGATCTTTTTTTAATTTGTGATTGAGCATTAATCTTTTTTTATAGTTTGTGATTGATCTTTTTTTATAGTTTGTGATTTAGCATTGAACTTTTTTTTAGAATTTATGATTAAGCATTGATCTTTTTTTAGAATTTGTGAATGAGCATTGATCTTTTTTTATAGTTTGTGATTAAGCATTGATCTTTTTTTATAATTTGTAATTGAGCATTCATCTTTTTTTATAGTTTGTGATTAAGCATTGAGCTTTTTTAGAATTTGTGATTATGCATTGATCTTTTTTGAGAATTTATGGTTGAGCATTAATCTTTTATTATAGTTTGTGATTAAGCATTGAACTTTTTTTAGAATTTGTGATTAAGCATTGATCTTTTTTGTGAATTTGTGATTGAGCATTAATCTTTTTTTATAGTTTGTGATTAGGCATTGATGTTTTTTTATAATTTGTGATTGAGCATTAATCTTTTTTTTATACTTTGTGTTTACAATATATTTAGGTGTTTTTTTTTGTTCTGTTTGTTCATTGATTCACTGAGGTACGATCCTTCGACTAAAAAGTTAAATAATCATTACAATCTTTCATGAAGAGCTTTTGAATTAAGTTAATCGCACCCACATAATACTCCTTGAAGAAAAAATTTACATTACAATGGATTATATCTTTTGTAAAAGTCTTTTATAATATCCAATCTTTTGAAGTCGTCATTGTTTTCATTTTATTCTCCGATATAACCCATGGCTGGGACATTTGTCAAAAGTTACAAGAAATTCGTAATAACTGCAACAGCGGGCGATCAATTGCGGATTTTTAAAATAAATATGAAACAAAAATATCCGAGCATTTATTAAAAGGCCAAAGCCAAAAATAAACTTTCGTATAAATTAATTAAAAACAGATTGTTCCTAAAGATTATTTAATTTGTAATTTCGTCGAATTTTAAATAATTCATGACCTGTTGAAAGGAAAGGATTAATGGAAGAAGATAATAATTTGATTTTACCATTTTATCAATATAAAATCTACAGGTCCGCCACAATAGTAAGCATTATTGTTTAAAATGCACGTTCACTAATTATTTCCTTTTAAAAAATGTGAAAATTTCCAACAAAGTGTTATAAAAAATAAGAGGAAAACAGATGAATATAAAGTTTCTCTATGTGGTTATAAGTAGCAAAGGATGTCGGACGGTCGGTATTGGCAAAGTGAATCTGGCTTATTTCCGGGCGAAGATCTGAAAAAAAATATTGCAAAAAAAATTTCGTTAACCGGCGGTCCAAATGATCGTGTCTTAATTTCGTAATTAAACCTCTTGTTTATTCGTTTAAATATGAACAGATCGGGTTCCTAAATGAGTCAATAATGCACTGATTGTTTAGTCATTTTGATTTTTTTTTTTTTTTACTTTTTCGTATGTTCTTGTTTGTGAACTCTTATAATATTTTATTTGCCATTGCGTTTATTGACGTTGCCTCTGAAGATGATCAGGTCGCGCACGGATAATTCATGCTCAGTTTATGTCATAATTCAGATTTTTATCATCATCAGAATCATCTGTCGATTATTAATGTAAATTTTACTTTATTAAATTAAGCCCCTTCAGAGAAAATTTAATTAATAAAAATATTTTACTGTGATTAAAGATTAATTATCCTTCGTACACATAATTTTGTTTTTGCTCGTTACTGTCTGACGTTCCCTATAGTTCATCATCTTCACATGGTAACTTTTTTCTTCTGTTTTGTGAACTTTCCCGTTAGCAATAAAAATTCAATTATGTCTTTATTATCTTTGCGTTGTATTGAGAAAGGAAAGATCGTTTTCCCATATTACATTGAAACGGTTTGTTTAGTTTTTCAAAAAGGCGGCTCAGGAAATTACGTTGAGGAAAACTGAGTCTACAGTTGTTTACCGGCAGAACGAAATGAAAGTTGACAGATGGTTTTTTCCTCCTGCCGAGGCCGTTTGAAAACCTTTGCCGCCCGGTATCAAGTGGTAAACCTCAATACTGCCAGGCGAATTGCTCATCAGAAACGTCAAAAACCATTAACACTGACCTCAATCAAACGTGATATTTCGAAAAAATTCAAAAAGCATTTCCTGCAGGTTCGATAGCGTCTATGATTTTCCTGAATAAGCAAACGTTCACTTGTATATCTAAAATCTAATATAAGGCAGTTTTAAAGAACACTAAACAAAAATCAATCATATAGACCGTCGAAATCAAGGGAAATGTCGATTTTTTAATAAGCTTTTTAGTGTATGTTGCTGAAGAAAAAAGTCTGGGCCAAATTTGGATGGATAGGGCAGATAAGACCAAGGTCTAACCAAAATGATGTAGATTTCAACTCAGGAATATTATTTGTAGCTTGAAACCAGAATTAAAATATTTTGTGTAATTTATTCTTGATTCAATTAAGCTTAATTTAATATATCGGGAATGTAACATCTAAAACAATTTTATTTGACATGTAATTTTATGTGTTTTTCTGGTCCTCCGGGTCTCGCCAAAACATTGACCATTCGATGTAATGTGTATAGGTATGCGGTCTGTTAAGGAGCAGAGGTTTATAAATTCAATCTTCAATTAAATACAGGTTTCCATTGATTTTTAATATCTGGTTGATTGATTTATATCGACCACTTTTCTAAACGGCATTATATTTGTGATTCTAGATATATAAATGTACCCACTTCGCAAATTTGCAATCAATCTCGCACACAACATCTTACGTAAGTGCATTCTTTTTTATATACGTATAAGCACATGCCTTTGTACTTGTAAACAACAAAACATACTAGGTAAAAGCCTGTGTAGTGAAAGTTAAATTTGGAGTGCCACAAGGCAGTATGTTGGGCCCAGTTCTTTTTAACTTACATATAAATGATCTCCCTGATGTCATAGTAAATGGAATTATTGACATTTTTGTTGGTAGTCTCCCTCCTATTTGTTCAGTTGGATGTCTCGATGATGTTATAAACAGACTAAACTGTGCTGTAATTTAGTCATCATATATGTTAGGAATAAGAAATTACCGTCAAATATAAAAACAGGTTTTAGGGAACAATATATGTGATAATTAATCTTTTTATGTAAGGTCTTGGTTGAAATGAAAAAGCTAGAGTCACGAGCGGTATTCGAACCCACGACCGTCCGCTCAATACGCCGCTGCTCTAACCACTTGAGTTGTGACTTAGATCCTCCAGGACACCGACTCCCATCTCAACCTACAACCTTTCGAATTTTCCCTCCTTTTTGCCATTTTCATTTCAACCAAGGCCTTACATAAAAAGATTAAAATTAATTGAAAGAAGTAATTTGGTTTACCAGACCACTAATATAATTGAGTTAATATGATAACGGAATTATTTAATAATGAAATGTGAACATAGTTCAAAAATATAAATAAAATAAATGAAAATTATCAATGCTAAATAAATAAAGATAATAATTTAATCAAGAAAAAATATAAATAAAATAAATGAAAATTATCAATGCTAAATAAATAAAGATAATAATTTAATCAAGAACGATGATAGGGTCTACATTCAAGTTAATAAATACTTTTTACGCCCAAAATGGCACGGATTGTGTACAACTATATGTATATAGTACAAGTAGTACCCTTACCATCGAAAAATCTTTCATGTCTTCCCATCGAGGAACCTGAATACCCACACTTTATCCAAAAGAGTATGGCCTATTCAGAATCTGTTGAGAACCTCTTCTCCCAACCATTCTGCTCATATAGCTCATACAGTTTTTCTCACTGAATGGTTTGGTCGAAAAGGTTTCGCGATTCCTTGCCGATTAAAAAAAATATTAATACGGCAAAATCATTATATATTCGCACATAATTATTTGAATTAGGTAAATCATTGTAGTCACACTTTTTTCCTTATAATTAAGCAAACGTTTATTAACCAATTATTTAATCAATGTTTAATACATCATGATTACATAATATGAGAAAATTATTTAATTTTTTTAAGCTAACTTTTCTATTAGATGTGAGCCGACTATCTTTTTACCTTTTAGAAAAAAGTCATTATTATACTCATAAGCATTATTCTATTCATTTAAGATATATATTTACTTATAGTTCAATGCTTCCATTAGGTCATAACTCTGGTCACGTTATTATATCTGTTTCAGACACCTTTTTCATTACGATAATTAACCGAGAGTCAACTTTCCCAGGCTGAACCGTCGCTAGACATTGCACCTGGAGATTGTCCTTGCTTTTAGGAAGTATTTATCCGAAAAGCATTGGTCGACTAATTTAAAGTCGGTTTTAGCAACACTTTACACATTATTGGGTAGAGAAAGTCAACCGAAATTGTAGGGAAATTCCATTTTACTTATTACTTATTAGTAATGCTGGGGATTGTAATTAGTCATCGTAAAAACCCAATAATGAAAGATTTTCGATTAAATAATCCGATCAACTGTGATAATTGCAGGTAGGATAAATACAAATTGTCATTGACGACTTTAGTTAGTTGCATCACATGCTGTTATATTTGATCGTTTTTATTCCATTTTTTTCCTTAGGTCACTATTGACTAAAGATTAAAATTGAAACTGGCTAAATTTGTGGAACACGGTGCATAGTTTATCTTTTCTCTTTGGCTGCTGCTTTGATACCAGCATAGAAACAGAACAAGGTGTCTTCTTCAGTGGTCGACGATGAATTGCTAGCTACGTGTATTAGCGAATCGAGGTTTCAAATGCGAAATTAAGCAACAGTCATACCAAATCTGTATTGTCCGAACGAAATTTAATCACTATGTTTTTTTTTCATATGTTTAAACCAAACTAAGCCTATGTATACATAAATCGGTTTCAATAATCACAATATATGGCCTATTTTGGAGACAAATCATTACAGCGTCATTCTTGAATAATCTCACTGAAGATACCCAAAAGAGCCTAGCCTCGGTTAGGAAAAAAGCCCATTCTATGCGTCTGGGTGTGTTAGTAAATTGTTTTGCATTTTGACAATGTTTCAAAGTGGAAGGGTATTGTAGAGATTTATTACATTAGAATATCTGCGAAATACACAAATTACGTGAGGGTTAAATGTACAAAATTGGTCTGCAGTTAATAAAAAATGTGACTGTTGAGGGAAAATTTTACCTGTAAGTATATCCCTGCCATTCTGGTCTTTTTTTTTACATTTCTCCATCTTTGCGCTTAGATAGGAGTTACGAGCGTCTCAACCTGCTTATATCCCTCGTATCAGGCCATCATGCAACGACCTCATCAAAGAGGTCTTCAGGTCTTTCGCCTGGAAGCCGAACGAGCCATTTTTCCATTAAATTCCAATGCAAATTCATGTGTTTTAATACAAAATTATAATTAATATAATTTCCCAATTCGTGTGGGTTTTAAATACTAAGCTACATCTTCTTTATATCCCGACCGCATCTCACGATATCTGAATAACTTCTTTATATCTTTTGAATTGTATTAATATTGAATAAAATATTAATCCCTGTTACAAAAGTATTTTCTCAACTTATTCTCAAATAAAAAGCATGAAGGTCTTTCTTTAGTTTTGAACCCAGAACCGATAACGTGGGGAAAATGAGCCGGATGCCCGACCATCGAGGTCCCCTGATATTGAAAAAAGGGCTAGCGTTAAAAATGGTTGTCTCCTTATCTACTATGCAAATGGTTTTCCATGGCATAAACCGTACATAGTATTTCATTGCAGTAATTACACTTGTGCTTCTCTTTCTCAATAATCTCGTTAATGTTAATTTAGGGTTGCGATGCGACCCGCATCGTCCTTTATATTGATTAAAATGACCCAGTGACCGGCCGGTATCGCTCTTTGCATGAGGAACCGGTGCTATACGGCATGCAAGATTTGCCCCACTTGCCATACCGGGAATGTATTAAACGATCGATCGCACCCGGAGGATGAAAGAAAAGGGTTGGAGGAAATCAACGGGGGTAAATGTGGCATCGCCTCATTGTCGCCAAATCGCTCACCACAAAGGAGAAATAAGAGGGTGGTCAGGAGCAGCGTGAGATTTACATAACTGTTATGTCACTTCAATAGGGTTGTTTTTCGAAAAAATTGCCCGTTTCACAAAGTCCGTTATATGGGGTATTGGCTCCATGCAAATTCAGGTGTCGTTTTTCGCTTAGGGCGGTTGAACGGTGAAAGGGAAGTCGTTGCGGTACAGGAGAAATCGCATCGTTTATAAACTTTATCAGCACTTCCTGAAATATTCTGGAGCCATTTTTGCTTTTGAAAAAGCAATTTTTTTAAATATAAGCTCAAATACGACCGTTTATACATGCATGTCCGGATTTGAGCCTATCACCCCTCGCAGTCCACCGGCAATTCCACCTTTTATAATTTACTGTAAATTACCGACAGGCCTCGAGAATCATCCACCTCGGGTATGGACTGGGGTCAGACTTCGGTCTTATCCGTCCAGCCATCGAGATCGGGCTCTGAGTGTTGTCAACAGACTACGTCAATTCAGCACCCAATGCATACTAGGTTCCTAGATGCAACCCATTCAACTCTCACTCATTTTTAAATACATTCTTTCCTATTTACACATCTTTCACTCAGTTAGGATGAAGGTGTACTCAGTATTCCGCCATCGACTTTTTTACACCACGTACACGTTAACGAAACTATCAGTACTTTATATAAAAAACCGGCTTCCTCCACAAAAACGGAACAGGGGACCCAAAGATTCTTACATTGACAACTAGACAATTCTTATATTGGGCGGCTCTCCTACTCGCTCCATATGGAACAAAGGAATGACACTTAAATCGTAAAAACATATTGAGCAACTTTTCTCTGCATGCCGAACACATACGCGAGCTTTATAGGTCCTTGTGCCAACTCGTATGGCCAATTCTAAGTCAGGTTAGGTTGATCCTTCTTCAGTAGTACCGAACGATCCAGTCTACTGACGCTGCCACAATTTCTTTACCAAATTCTTTATTACTCGTTTTGCGTCAGCAGGTCGGACAAGCAAGCTCCTAGCTCTTCGTCTCCTCAGCACTTCAGTTGCCTTCCGATCCGACGAGTCCCAACCGTCAAACTACTACCGATTTTCCGAGGCGCTTCAATCCCTTGGGTCCACAATGCATTCAGGGAATGGAACCTGGAAAAAATATATTTATTTTCTTTACACCGTATTATCAGATAGAATCGGCGACTTAAAATCGCTCGAAATTAAGTCGAATCGCCTAGCAGTGTAGTCATCACTCAAGGATGTTCATTACTGGATTCATGAACCAGTAATTCTATCTCGTCTTATCTGGACAGTTCGGATATATGTTTTTGCTTAAGTATGACAGCGATTTGTCAAATTTCTAAACATTCCACGAGCACTTCTCCCATTTCAGACAAATCAAAGATTGCATTTTGTATCAAAGACTCGATTTGTCTTATCTTTCGACTGACTTTTGTCATTTTGGAAAAATATACTCTTCCTTCACAACTGAAAACAAAAGTTTTACAACAGTAACAAATCTTCAAGAATTTTGATACCTTGGACAACATTTTTTGGTTCTGCTTGTCGCCAGGTGCAGCACTAACGACAAGAATTTTATTACTATTTTGACATTTTGACTATGTAGTTGGCTGCGTCCCTGTTTGAACTATGAAATACATGAATAAATGAAAGAAAAGTGTGTTTATAATTTTACTTGACAACCAACGTAAACATGTACTAAAGCTTGAATGCCCCAGAATAAGTTCTGACAACCTAAAATATATTTCTGTCTTGCAAACTCATTAAAAAAAATTTCTTATCCAAGGTGAAAGTTGTTCCTAGGAACTTATGGTTATGTCTTCCATAATTTGAAGGGTTTCTATGATACAAGTGATAAGTCTAACGTTGTTGCGTAAAGGTTTAAACGACCTTTTTTCGGCACGAGTTGTGTCGTTTAAAAAATTATTACAACGCTCTTTATTTATCATATAAAAAAAAAATCTTTATGTATAATCCACGGGGGTCAGAAACAACAAGAGGACCGTCGCCCATTAATTACTAGTAAAATTAATTTTAAAAATAATAGCTGAAGGTAAGTTATACTATATTTTATTCCTTCATGGAGTTAGATTTGGCAGGATAATTACTATACTATGTTCCGGACATGTTCTAGTCGGGCCTTGAAAATGTTTGATTTATTTTGCCGTATCGAAGTTAATATATCGTAAGGGAAAGACTGTAAATATTTATTTTCCCTTGGAAATGATTAGCTATTAATGAAATCATTTTTATATGAATTTCCTTAGAGTTGAGCAATGGCGTTAAAAGCGTGATCCGGTCGCAATCTGGATGTGGGAATTGAGTATGTGGCAAATAGTAAAAAAAAATTATTGCGTAACAGCGGTTCGACGGCAGATATTCGCCAATCAGTGTCTTTAATAGCGAATATCATCTGTGGAACGTGTGGAACATCTCTCGCTGGTCGTTCCATTTATCGATATTACGAGGACGTCGTATTGGGGACAAGGCAAGGCCCGCCCGCAATCTTGTTTACACTCGGCAATATTAATATAATGTTAATTAAATAATATTGTCGGACAATCGATCGGCTGGGTGCTTTTTCTGATAATTTGACGTAACTGCCGTTTTCAAGGAGCAGCAGACGGATGCCAAGAGCGGAGCCGCTGTTTGTTGCCCTTCACCTAAAAACCGCCTGACGTCAGCCTTGGGAGGGGGTTTTGCCAAAGCTCTCTTTATATGGAGCACGCGAGCAAACCGGCGATTTTCTCTCAATTCGATTCTTTATGGCCAAGCCTACCAAGTCTCGGACAAGTCATCTTCACGATTGTTCTCACTTCCAAAGGGACTTTTTATACCTAGATCTCAATATGTCCCATATCAAAGATCATTTAAAAACCATCCTATTAATAAAACATAATTTTATATTGTCGATGGAGCCCTTTCGCGACCTCTTTGCCATTTTGGGTTTATTGCCAGCATAAAAAAAATTAAACTTTTCATCATGGTTTATCCTATTTTATTTCTTTTTCATAGTAATTGGTTTCAGTATATTTAATTCAGTTATTTATATATTGTTTGAATTTTTGTCTCAATAAGATGTATAGTTTTTGTTTAACTTTGACATTTTCTTTGATTCTAATTGACCTTAATAATCCGAATGTTATCCTCGGATTTAATTTAAGATTTTTCTTTGTGAACTTGATCTCGATTTTTGATTTCTCGATGACTGTGAAATTTAGGGACAACACATCTCTCATATCGTTAATATCATTACCATAAAATATTCCCATTTACGATTTATTAGTTCTTGATTGAATTTAGAAAATTAGATTTTTTTTTAAAGGGCATCTGACAGCATGGCCATTTCAGCCCCGAGCGCATGCGAACTATTGCAACCCGCATTCAATACGCATTCACACAAATAAATACATTCACACCTATATACTTGCATTCATTCTATTTGGTGAATGGAGTACTCAATATTCCTCCATCAACCAGCACACAATAACAAACTAATCTAATGGGGTCGATGAGGTACTTTTATAAATATTCCGCCATCAACACAAGTCACGTACACAGCTTGAGGGGCGATGGGGATGCTATTCCACCATCAGCTCCTCCCCATTCACTCTAATAAATACACTCACTTGTGTAAAACACAGAAACACAAAACACGTATTTTAAAGACTATATACAATAAAAAAAATTCCCAATTCCACCAAAAGGCGGAACAGGGGACCCGGAAATTCGCTACCGTGTCCGAGAACCATTCTTAAATCCGGCGGTATACCTACACGCTCTCTGTATGAAACCAAACACGCCTCTATTATGTGGACATATGGAGCAACCTTTCTCTGCATAAGGGGCACCTGCGCGGGCTCTGGCCCAAGATGATCTGTTATTGTTGACTTTACTACTGCTGTGGTGGTGATGAGCGTACTAGGTAGCGGGCCCCAGTCACTTTGTATTGTACCTTCCTAGTTTCGTGCAATCAGCTCAATCCTTCTTCTCAGTTAGGTCATTGCTACAAGGTTGCTTCTACAATTTCATTCCCTAGGTTATTGGTTGAAATAAAAAAGTCATTGTCACGAGCGGGATTCGAACTCACTACCCTCGGCTAAAAAATACGCTGCTGCTCTACCACTTGAGCTATTGTGACTTCGATCCACTCGGACAGTAACTTCCCATCTCAACCCACCTTTCGAATTTTCCCTCCTTTTTGCCATCTTTCAAATTATTCACATTATTAGAGGTTTTATTCTTTAAAATGTTTAAGTTTAAATTTCCCGGCACAATGTATTCATTTCTTTCTGGTGTTAAGTGGTTTTGAGTTGATAGTTATCAATTCATGTAAAAATATTTCGATAAACGAAAAATGGTTTGATGTGGGGTTAGAACGGCATTTCATTTTTTGGGCAAGATAATTGTCCTCACAGGAACTTTAGGCACCTATCTATCTGGATTTTGAGTATTAAATACGCATCATCAAGCAGAAGATACAACGTGAATTGTTAGAATAGCTTGTATTTTTTTTACCCTCAACTTGCGAAAAATTCTACTCTAAAACCTTCTCGTCTTAGACAACCAGCAGGGTTTACAAATTTACCTATTGCGATATTATAAAAAATGGCTGAAAGAAGAGAAAATTCGGAAGATTGGGTTGAGATGGGAAGTTAGTGTCGAGCGGATCGAAGTCACGATAGCTCAAGCTGAAGGTCGTGGGTTCGAGTTCCGCTCGTGACACTGACTTTTTTATCTCAATCAATACCTCACATAAAGATTAATTAATATAAAAAAGTACAAAGTTTCTTCGCTCGAAGCAGAAGAATGACACGATCTAAATATTTCGTCAGGTTGCCCAGTTAAACCGAGGTACGAGATTAGTTTTAAATAAATTCAGACCGTTTCTTAGTATAATTTGTTTTTCTTTTTCACTCGTTCGTGCATTTTCATTGTTATTAACCTACTTCTTCAATTCGTGAGTGTTATCGCGTGTGTTCCATTAAAGTAAAATATGGAAATAATTACTCGAGGTTAAGTCTTTAAAGTGTTTGTCTTTAATCTGGAACCGAATGGGGATTTTGTGAGTTATGATGCACTGGAATCCGTCTTAATCTCCATTGCGGGACACGCCAAATGCCTTGCGTTTAGTTTTTACACATAATTTTTGCACTGAACAAATATCGCACATTTTTCTCAAGCGTAAGTTAAAAATAAACGAAAATCGTTAAAACTCGACCAAAAAAGACGGGTCAAACGTTAAATTAATAAATCTTAGCTGGATGATCGCCCAGCTGTGTAATATTGATGTTGCGGGATCATAACATGGTTCAAGAATGGCAATTATTCCACTACCACCAAACTTTCGGCATTTATTATGCCTTCTTCAGAGCTGTATTTTCAAAATATACTACTAAAATAATAAAAAACTATTTTAAATCCAATTTTATTTTATATGTATATTGATTATTATTTTATATTTATGAATGTAATTGCCTGAGGAAGGCAGCTTATTTATGCTGTCTTATTCTCTCTCCTAAATATTGTTTAGTTTGGCCCGAAATATATACTATTTGTTAATAATTGTCGTTCTTAGACCTCATACCTGTTCCCAAAACATAAACATTTGATAAACAAAGGCGGAGAACTCGCCTTGGAACTAAATCGAGGATAGGATGAACTTGAAATTATGTTGACCCATCAACAATGCACAAGCGTTAGGTATTTTTAGAAAATAATAAAATGCTTTAAACGACTTACACCGGGTTATTAAATTGGATTTATAATTTGCATTTCATTGACACCAGAATAAACCAAATCGTGAACGTGAATGCATATTACTTTTGATGGACGTGGATGTGAATATTTTAGAAAAATAATTTGACATGCGTTTAACATGTATGTACTGATATGCCTCAGTAAAGGATTGATATAATAAAATCCGCTTAATTTATTTAGAGATTATTATAATTTATTAGAGAAGAAAAAGTTAATAAGTTGATTGTTTTCTGTTAAACTTTTTAATTTATATTTACGTTATAATTGTATATTCGTTTGTCGATTTGTTTGTCATTATATAACAGGCCTGGACTGTTGTCCGGCCAAGGTCTAATATAATGTTGGCATAAACCCACAGCTTTTTGCTCCCGAGTTTAGTATGGAGAATGTAAATGTCGTGATTTACGATTTTAATCAAAATCGGACCTTGACGATAGACTTGAAATTTATAAATAAGCGTTTGAACAACATGGAAAGTGTAGAACGAGTCATCCTTAAAATCAGAAAAATCGTTATCGGGATTCAGTAAAGTTGGATTCTAAAAGCTAGACTGTCTAATCGGTGTTAACGATAGCCATTAATCTCGGTAATTTCCTCCCTTCTCCTCTCCGTAAAAAAGCAACATTCTTAAGTCTTTAAAACTAAGTATAACATCTCATGAAAAGCAATTCAACGAAAATTTTCCCGCCCTGGGGTTAAAATTGTGTTTAACGTTTTTTATTTATTCATAGTGCTGATTTGTTGGTTCATAAACATGCCTTCCAGCCAAACGTGGTTAAACGTCCGATTGTTAAGTTACTAGGTTGCGTTGGGATAGTTGCAAATGCGTTAGATTATCGGCAAAACACCACCGGCATACCGGTTTGGCAGCCTTCGAAACCCACCGCCGATATGCGAATATAACACCCCACCCTTCAACCCCAAGAACACATTTTAAAAATAGGAAATTACGCTCTCAAAGAGGATTCTATACGTAGTTTGTTAATTACTTTGTAAGAATTTATTGTGTAAAAAATTAATTCCGAACGTACGCAGTATGGCAGATGAAACCATGTTTAGGGTTTTTTTATTTTATTTTAATGAAAATTCATTGTACTTTCTTAACGCAGCTATACGAGAATGATTTTTTTTTGTATTTTGCATTATACTTAACTCCTTTATCGTACTAAATAAACACAGCACACGGTAAAGAGTAATTTTTTCCGACTACGAGGTCATATTATTAAGAATTTGAGGAAAAAGCAGCCCGTATGTACATCCGGGAGACAACGTCCAACTACCCGTTGGGTGTGCGGGCAAGCGGTCAAACACACGATTCATTTTGAATTCTGTAATTAATTAAAAAGTCATAAACTCTGCCGGGATTCGAACTCAGAACCGCCCAATTTTTAAGTATGTTAAGTTCGATTTCGGAGACGCTGGAATTCGAACTCGGGGCCCTTACAGTGAAACGCTTTGAAACGGGTAAACTTGCTGACAAAATTCGAATATTGAGATTTTTTTTTAATTATTACAATTTTTGTCAAAATTTGCTGTTATTTAATTCAGTCGAAATCATATGAAGGAACTGGAAAAACATATAAATACATATTATATATGTTCCGCTAGTCTGAATTATGTGAGACCGAGCCTTGTTTGGAATCGAAAAACTGCTTTAATACAGAAGCAAACAGTAAACCAGGTCTGATTTATTAAGAAATTATTATATAGAAAAATAATCTGGAAGCATTAAAAAAGTTGAACGTGTGTGAAAGTGTAGTTTGGTCGTTTTTGATAATTTCGGTCTGCATATCCTGGCCGTTTTGGTCTGTAAGATTCGTTTCGGTCTCTTGCCATTTTCAGTTTTTAATAATTATTTTGTTTAAAAGCCACTGAGGATGGCAAGAAACCTGACAGGCCAAAATGTTCATAACCCAAACTACAGATTTCTACAAGCAATTAAGTTTGGAGTGTGCTAGGCCACAAAACTGACCATTAATACCATCAAAATTTGATTCGAAAGTGCATGTGTATTATACGAACTAAGAGATTTCCACTTTGCCGATTAAATGTTTAATATTGTTTGGATTAGCGGTGTTCGGATTATCATGACTTCTCTGTACTTGATAAGATAAACAATGAAAAACATTACAGACAAAAAATAAGGTAGTGGCTATAAAAAACGGCAATTAACAAATGTATTATTTATTGCATTGCCATTTCATTTTAGCCCTTACTACATAAAAACATGTTGTAATCCTTTTAACCATGTCATCTATTAACAAAATGTCATGGAGGTAAAAAGTTAAGGTAAAATTAATATACGAAAATTTATAACTACTGAAGTCACGCGAATATGAACAGGAGGTGACACCCATTTGAGTGGATTGTGCTGTGGTGACTTGAAAAATTCGAAAGTAGCGATAATAAAGCCTTCAAGGTTCAGGGAAGCCAGTGAATAGCGAGACGCCATTGATGCCGATCCTTAGAAAAGTTCTCGCTACAAACTAATTTATCCTACATAGGAATAAAGAGTAAAAACATTTAGAACTATTTAAATAACAACGTGGAAAAACTTAATTTACGAAATGCTTAAGTTAAATTTTGTGTCATGTAGAATGTCATGGCCAAAAATGGTGAACCTTCAAGTCCGACAGATTAGATTTTAGGTGTCTCTGTATATTAATTTAGAGTATCCAGGTATTGCCTTTAAAAATTAATTTAGTGTAAAATTACACCACAGTAATGTGTAAGGGTGTTACATATGGCTAGAACTTCATGAATTGTCTCGACGGTTGACTTAAAACTAGTGGTATTCACGATCTTTGTGTTAACCCTGTTAGCTCGAGAAAAATGATGACGTCGACTTGTAAGAATCGGCTAGTTAGCAGGGCCAATGTTAGATGTTAGGTCGAAAATGTAGTCACATTCCTATCCGTTAGGGCGTAGGTAACCAACATGGCAGCCATGTTCACATGTATTTTTATTCTTAAAAACGCATTAATTAATTCAGTCCAATAAATTTCTTTTGTTAATTTCTGACCTGTAGGCTCTTAGACGGTAGGATATTATATATAGTTCGTCGGCACGAATTGAAGTGTGTTATTTGTTAGTATTTTTCGAGTGCATAGATAGCATTTTGAATGAAAGAGTTGATTAATTTTTCGTTTTTATTAATTTCTGACAGCTTACAATTTAACACAAAAGAAAACCAAAATAACAACAAGCCTTCAAGGACTGTTATAGCTTTATTTTTGGTTCTACCAATCTCCATGCGCAGCATTGCGGAAAAATTAACGTTTAGAATGCTGAGAAAAGATCTTACTGGACATTTCTCTATTCGAGTTAACACGAGTTAACATCTTACAAATCGTGAATACTCCTACTGTTGAATGGGGTAGAGCATCCGGTTTTTCGAATCCGTGCACTGAGAGTGTGTAAACATGCTGTTCTATCTTTGAGGATTTTGGCCCTGGCCTTACGTTTCCTGGTAGCGGCCCGACTTTCAGGCCAGGGTCAGCTCCCACCGGCTGAACAAAAGAGTTGATGAGTGATGTTATCTCTGCAGAACAGAAGAAGGGGGCGGACCGTCGAGGAAGAAGCGCTTCACTTGAGCTGGAATCGTCTCGACCTTCGGACCGTTGGCTTTTTCCGCCCTGCGTTCTGCGACTACCGACGGCGATTAGTCACGGCGAATCGTCGCTCTCCACCCGAGGGGCCTTCACCTACATCCTCAGATATTTCGCAACAAAAGCGTCACCGAAATTCCCGTTCGCCCCCTTTTTCCCGGCATTGGCGGAAACGCTCTCCTTTCAATTAACCCGGCCCCCGGCATTCGTCCCGATACAGGAAAATTGCACACAAAAGCGTTTTCCTTTTCGTCTACAACTTCAATTAAAAATAATAGACATCGTAAAAGGATTTTCAATATAAACGAGCCAAAAGATCATAATCGTTGGTGTTTTTAATTATTAAATATTTTAAAAAGAGGTAGGAAGTTTTATTTTACAAAAGTCACTTAAATGAAACAAACGTAATTGGTTTGTTTTTTACTTGCCGTTCCATTTAACGATTAAAACCTTTTCCGTAATGGATGGGAACATCAAACAAAGACGACGGTGTACCCTGTTTTCTTGAAAAGTAAGGTACAATAAGCCAGAAAGGGTGTAGTGCCTAGGAAACACCAACCCCGCTTCCTAGTAAACTTCATCATCTGTTGATGGGTAAATGAAGATTGAAGAGAAGGTATCGACCGCTTGATTTGATGTATGATAAGTATTATGGTCAAGGCTACTCATGAAAAACGTTGTACCTGATATAAATATATGTTTTAAGTATTCGAATAGGCTGGATAGATTCTTCACCAAGTTGGCCGCAACGGTTTAGGCGTTGACACGGCGCTCATCACTGTAAGGTCCCGGGTTCGAATCCTGCGGCCCTGCATTCGAACCCTACATACAATGGGAATTTTTTTTTTTTCAAAAACATCGGGACCCCGAGGGTTCATATAAATTTTAAAAAAATTATTTGTGGAACATCTAACGTTATTTATAGAGTATCCAGTATGGGATGCCCTGCCAAATACATAGGCCAGACCATGCAAAGGATAAAAATTAGAATGTATGGACATAAACATGTTTGTAAAGATCCATCCAAATTGTAAACCGGGTTGTCACACCACAAAACCGGGCCCAATTTTGATTTTGAAAATATTGACGTGTTGCATGAAGTATCTTCAGACGTGAGGAGAAAAGTAAAAAACATTTGTACATTAACATGGAGGAGAACTCTTGTAATGTGCAGAATGATTTTCAAAAAATCAGTCCAGCCTGTTCGGGTTTAAGGCAAAGAACGTCATGTTATCTCGTGTCCTTCTCAATCTTATAGCTGAAGTAATTTTTTGGTTAGAGATTTCGATTGTGTATGTATTATACTACAAAATTTAAAAAACCCAAAGTAGTAAGTAGTTACCCGTGCCGAAAATTGGTTGTTGATTTGTTTGAAAATATAGGCCTTGATGATGTCCTTGAAGCCCGGGTCGAAAGCTTGGCAAAATTGGAGTTTTGTTTTTATTCTACCCCTTGACCGTAATACTGATCATACGTCAAATTAAATGAGGATTGGCAGGCCAAAATGTTCGGAAACAACCTTTTTTCAATGGGTTGTCATGTGACGATAGTTAAGATAATTTGGAATGAAATTTGTTGTAGCGAGATTGGGCAAGGTTAAGACAGGGTGTGTTCAGATCAGAATGAATTGGTGACGTAGGTGGAACATCAACTTTTGTGCGAAGGATTTTGGATGGTAGGGATTGGTTTTTTTTTAGATTGGATAGAAACGACCAAACTACAAATACAGCTGATCTTCGAAAATAGATTATTTTTATTCGAAATCGTCGGAAAAAGCACACATCAAAAATATTTCTAGGGCGAACGAATACGTTACACCTACCCATATATTGCCTAAATATCCATAAAAAACTATTTTTGTTTTAAAGTAACATAAATGAAGAGCTATTACGTGTAGATAAGGGCTTTTACATACTTCGTAAAAACCTTTTACCTTATAAAACTCGTACTAGTGAGAATCTATTTTCAGTATTAAAACCCACATAAACTATGTAAAATTCAAAACTCTGGCAGTTTCTATTACTGACCGTAAAGCCCAGAAGGATTATGGAATGAATTTGATTTTCAAACCTAACGTAACGTCATCAAGTCCGTGTCACTTTCTTTAAGCGGCCCAAAAAACCTTGATGTACACTGTTCTTTTATGGCAATGATTTCCCGACGGTTTGAAAGTTGTATTGTTTTATTGCCTATTCACATTTAAGCCTGGTCCATCGTTTACGTTGGTTTATTTTTATACATAAACGCCATAGGTAAAAAGTATAATTAGTTTATTGTATAAAGTATAACTAAGGTAAGGAATATTTCAGTTGTTAATATGTACGTCTGAGCTCAAAGCAGGTGGACCACGTTGGAGGTCGATTTCTTAATTTGACCCTCTACATTTTTTAAGAGGATGAGAGCCAATTGAAAAAATACAAGGTGAATTTGATTTAAGGGAACAATTAATTGCCGGTTATTATTTTCACTATTTACATTCCAATTTTTTTCTATAGGTGTATCAGTACTAACCTCAATACAAATTATGCCAGGCCTGCTGAGAGTTTACGTATATTCTAGGTTATAACGGTTACAGGTTAACCGATTTGAATTGTAGACGTCATAATTTCAACAAGTCAATAGTACCTATATATTTAGAAATGATTGAACTCTTCAAGTAATAGCTGTAGCCTTTGTACCAACAAAAAAACTCTTGTGCAAGGTGGAAGTTCAGAAAACAAGACAGTTGTCTGAATTTGCGATGGATGAACAGGTTTTCATCCTAATCTCTTTCCAAACACACCTTCGGAGAATGGAAGGAAATAATTATTATGTTATTGCTTCATAACGCCTCTTGATGGGAGTAGGTGTGGTTCAGTTGGCAAAACCGTCGAACGTTCCATTAAAGCCTACTTACAAAAAATAGTTTTATGTACCTACTTTTATGTAAATTATAGTTCTAACCAAGTTGCACGGACCGATTAAAAATAAGTATTAAATTCAGACAAACCTTATATAAACCATGTCATTTGATCAATGTTTTCAATGATTTTTGTTTTATAATAATAATAAAGCATTTATTGAAAGATCAATGCAATTAAAGAGTCGTTAGATACTTTTGTTTTATATTTTTGTACGTTAATATATTAATCAATAAACATTTTATAAAAATAAAAATAAAAGTAATGAAAGAGTAGTTTTTCAATAACGTATAGTTACAGTTTGAAAGTCGTTTTGTAAAGTAATTATATATCTATGGTATTTTAAGTGCAAAAGTAATCAGCATTAACGGAATCAAAATCAATACAGTCGTTTTAAAATAATTACAATTTATTAAAGAAATAATTGAATGCTAATGACTTTCGTAATGTACGGTCTGAAGATATTACAATATTTTTTTACCCACCGTGGCTTCTGTATCTACGCTAGGACCATGGTAGATTGATAGGTTATGCTAATATATATATGTGTGTGTGTGTGTGTGTGTGTGTGCGTGTGCGTGCGTGTGTGTATATGCTGACTACATTTCATCAGATCGAAGATGACATAATCGATTTTTTTCTATTTATTTCAGAGGATGGAATAAATCTCATCCCGCGAATTTTCCGTCAAGGTGGGGGGGTGATATCTCAACATTTATATTCACCCCCTCCCCTTTTTCGACAAAAGCCACAGCCAAGCCCCCTTGTTTTCCGTTTGTCTGGCACAATTGGCCAAAGTTGTGACAGGTTCGTAAATTTCGTTTTAAACCGTGCCCGAATTGTTTAGCCCATTCTCCATCATCTCTATAAATCCGCCGTTGGTGTGGCGAGGGGTGGGGGAGTTAAACTGAAAGACAAATAGGAAATTATTCAAAATTAGGGCTTGTTTTACGGCATTCAATAAGAACACATATCGAACTATTGATATGGCTTCTATAAACATATTGATGTAAGATTTTTGTCTATTATTCTAGGGTGGTCCGATGTGAGGTGCAGTCCGACCCCCTGTGGGCTAAGATGAGCACGGCAGGAGTCAACAGCAAAAAACGAAAGAAACCTGAAACCAAGCCACAGTCTCAGCTGTAAGTACATTGCTTTATTATTTATTTTATTGTGCTAAACCTCTTTAAAATAAATTCTTATTCAATCTATTAAGTAATTATTAAAAATTAATTAGATGACGCATTTTCTTATTGTTTGTTCAGATCAAATTAAGATTCCATTTTAGATTCTTTTGTTTTAACACTATAGTAAACGTGTGGTGTTTAGTGACCGTTGTTAATGATTATTTGGAGATCGTGCGATGGGGTGTGGTGTGACGAAAGTTTAGGAAACATTGTCTTTATCGTGCCAACGTTTCGACCTTTTATTGAGATCATCTTCAGATTCATCTTCTATAATTTAAACAATTTTTATAAATCCAAGGCTTTGAAGATGATCTAAATAAAGATCGAAACGTTGGCACGATAAAGAAAAAATTTTTCTAAACCTACGTCACACCAGACCGCATCTCACGATCTCCAAATAATCAATAACTATAGTAAACGATAATTTCAAAATGTGCAAAAAGTTAGAAATTTTTTATATATATTTTTTTAAGAAATATTCACCAGAAATCTCCAGCCAGTCCAAACTTAATATCGATTCGTCTCCAGTTACTTGTATGTTTTATGTAGATTTTCTTATCTTTCTATTAATCCCACTTGTTTTCCATTTGATTGAAAAGCATGCGTTTAGAAAGAACAAAACGTATTCAAAAATCAATACCTTGATCGCGAACATTTTGTAATTTCATTTAAATTTACTTTTGAGCTTAAAGCTTGATTAACTTAATCAATTTCATTTAAAAATTTCTAACGATTTAAGTAGTTTTGCAAAAAAAAAGCGCTATTAAAACGGTTCAAAAATGTTAGAACAATAATCGCGATAATAAGAATAAAATTCCGAAATCCTTATCTCGAAATCAGTCGACTAAGTAAACTAAAATATAATACAGCCCAAAAATATATATATATTAAATACATTCACTAGTTTTCGTGGTCCGCTTGACCAATTAATGCCTTTCAATTAATTAAGGTTTTTAGTTGATATAAAAAAGTCAGTGTCACGAGAGGGATTCGAACCCACGATGTTCGACTAGATACGCCGCTGCACTACCACTTGAGCTATCGTGACCTCGATCCACTCGGACTCTTTACTTCACGTCTCAACCGCACCTTTTGAATTTTCCCTCCGTTTTGCCATTTTTCAAATATCGTGTAATCTATTTGATTCTGAATCATTTTCATGAAATTTCATTTGTCGCCAAGAATCAAATAGTTTATACGACATTTTAAAAATGGCAAAAAGGAAAAATTCAAAAGGTGCGGTTGAGATGGGAAGTTACTGTCCGAGTGGATGAGATGAAAAGAGTCAGTGTCACGATAGCTCAAGTGGTGGAGCAGCGGCGTATTTAGCCGAGGGTCGTAGGTTCGAATCCCGCTCGTGACACTGACTTTTTATCTCAACTGAAACCTTAATTAATTGAAATATAGTTAAATGTATAAATGAATCATTTTTTAATCTTAAACTTTACCTTGTTTGGTAATATTATATTATGTATTTAAACTCAATCATCAATCAAGTTAGACTAGGCTATGCTTATTACCCCGATGTAAACTGTCTATAATTAAGTATTGACACTCCATTGATTCTCCTACATAATGAATTATTATTTGTGAGTAAGAGTTTGTGACCATTGAATTTCTATTACAAGGCTAATCCTACTATTTAGCAATCTTACTGTGCCTCCAATGTGGGTGAAGGTCGGACACATTGTAGGTTAAATTGAAATAATTTATTTAACCAAATATGTGATCAAACGTACGGTTCACGTCAATGAACCGTTCTACACGCATTTCTTTTCTTCTTAATATTACTTTGTTTACATTATATCTGGTTAAGAGAGAATGCGTAAAAACCGCAGGGTCAAAGGCCATCAAGTCCCGTATCTCTGTCAGTGAAGAATTTCAAACGTAAAATTATTCAAGAGAACAAAATTTCTATAACTTTCTGTTAGGGTTATAATTAATAACGAAAGGCTCATATTTACAATCCTCCTTACATGGCACTTTCTTTCAAGATCACGATTTAAATATAAATAAATGACAAACTTCAGCAATGTAAAGTTTATCTACTATGAGATGATTTCCAAATCGCCAATATAGATTATTTTTTATTATATTACAATAAAACCTATTGAAAATATTATTTGGTTTTTAAAAACGCTTTTGTGTAACGTATAAACCGTTAGAAACTCTTGTGCTAACGTCTTGGAATCCGATATGAAAGTGAAAGGAGGAGAGCGTTGGTCGACATCAAGCAATAGGCCTAAGAACCAGGTCTAGTTCATTGGAACAGGATCAGTAGGACGGCTGTGGGCGGACATCCACCTGACTCGTTCATTAACAATAGGACATACTTGGCCACACTCAGCCTACACTTGATTCATCCTTTTACCGTCCCTCGTATGATCACGGCTGCATAATTTAAAAAAAAAATATTAACTTGCGTGGGCCCGTGGAAAATTTGAATGTTACAATATTATTAGTATACTGGAAGTTTGCATTTCTAGTTTAAATTTTTAAAGGGTGGGGAATTGGCTGATAATATGTTTGGATTAAAAAAACATGTTTGTAATGATGAGATCTCAGGCGTGATGACCAGCTGTGTATTATTGATGTTTTGAGATCTGGGATGTGACAATTGATGATTGGGTGGTATGTGGTCCAGAATGAAGTCGTATCTTTTGTGCCAAACTTTCGGTTTTTTATTAATCCTTCCTCAGGGCTGGATACTTAATTAAAAAACATAAATAAAAATAAAATTAAAGCGGCACGTTCAGGTACTTCGGTCATAGGAAGGTTACCTCCTTTACAAAATTGCATTTGTCACGATTACGTTTTACTGTAAATAATATTCTTCACTTCGATTATTTATTTATTAGAAATATATTATAATAGATAAATTATAAATTATAATAAATTTGTTATTTATTTGTATTTATTTGTAGTAAAAATTTAATATTGAATAAAGTAAAAACATATGTGTGTATGTTTGGATTAAAAACATGATTTTAATGATAAGATCTCAGGCGTGATGATCGACCAGCTTTGTAATATTGATGTTTGAGATCTGGGATGTGGCAATTGATGGATTGGGTGGTATGTCGTCCAGAATGACCTATCTTCAATAACCGAAATACCTGAACTTGCCACTTTTATTTATATTTATGTTTTTTAACTAAGTATCCAGCCCTGAGGAAGGATTAACAAAAAGCCGAAAGCTTCGCAAAAAAGATACGACTTCTTCATTTTGGACCACATACCTGATCCCAATCATCAATTGTTAATCATCGCTGGTCGATAATTGTCCGTAATGATATATTCATCAGGGATGTGGTTCAAGAATGAAAATTATTACACTACTGCCAAGCTTTCGGCATTTATTACTGTAAAGCCTTGAGGAAGGCAAAATAAATGCCGAAAGGTTGGCAGTACTGCAATAATTATCATTCTCTCAAAATATCGATATTACGACAAGAGAAAAAATCCATGTTTTGCAAATCAATCAAAATAACCTAAGAAAGACGGTAAATCAACGAAAAATCACTAAATACAAAAGAAAATTCACACACTTTTAGTTATTATCAATAAATATTGATTTAAGTTCATAATACACATATAAATTACGGAGTACGAGCAAGCTGATATCGCAAATCGTGTTTCCATGTCAATTATTGCTAATCTATGAGCAAAACAGTAGCTATTAATCTTTTTGAATTTTTTTTATTAATAACATTTCCATTACGTGATTGTACAGTGAAAAACAAACGGCAGCTTATCACCTTGTACATATCCTGCTTTATAATGACATTACCGACATATCGGGCGACAGCCTATTGAAAATTGAACTGGATAACTTTTATCATTTTCATTTTTATGACACAATTACCAATTCAAATTCCTACGCTATCGCGTTTTGCTTAGCTGGCCAGGTTGCCTTCAGTCAGCGGATTATCATTTTCAAATTGTTGAATCGGCTAAAACATAAACGTTTCTAATTTGTAAAAATAACACCGGCTATAAATGTTAACATTTTAGAGATCTATTTAACATTAACTAATTTTTTTCTGTTCCATGAATTTAATACTAATTTCTGGAGTTGAAATTGGTTTGAATTCCGACATGTTTTTTTTTTTGCTCTGTGTTTAATTGATCCCGGAGGCTTTGATTAATTTGTTGCTTGGAAATAATGAAAGAACCCTGTTCATTAAGCAGCCGCTATCTGTGAATTGCCAGTTTTATAAAGTTTAGAAATATAACGAGCCGGGTCTTTAAAAAAATATATCTTGTTTATTATTCTCTTTTAAAACCTGAAATGTATATAGTAAACCCACGATATTAATGTACAATTGTTTAAATGTATTAAAATTTTAAATAATTAATTTTTGTACAATTTAAATCCAAATTTCCTCAATTGCAAATAGTAATAAAGTTCATTATAATAAGAACATTACAATACATTTGTGGATGAGCACAGCAGCTTAAATATGGGTCCCCGTTCTCTTGTTGGGGAGTTGTTTTATTGTTTATAGTTTTGTGTCCCTAGCATGTGTTCAGAGTGAATGCATATATTAGCGTGAACGTGTAGTGTGAGAGGGTCTATGGCGGAATATTGAATACGCCATCGACCTTATTATGTGTAAAGGTTGATCGAGGAATATCGACTTCTCCAGTTCTCTAACTGATGAATGAGATTGGACCTAGCAGCTGAATTAACCTGACAGCACTCGGAGTTTCGAACCCAACAAAAAGGATTTTTCCGAGATGCACCATTTCATATAACCTCTTAAAAATTAATATAAATAAAAAAATAATGTTTATGTAAGGTATTGGTGGAGATAAAATAGTCAGAGTCACTGGCGGAATTCGAACCCACGATCTTCGGCTAAATATGCATCCCATCTCAACCCCAACTTTTGAATTTTCCCTCCTTTTTGCCATTTTTCAAATATCGTGTAATCTATTTGATTCTCGGCGACAAATGAATGGCCACGAGTGGATCGACGTCACGATACCTCAAGTGGTAAAGTAGAGGCGTATTTAGCTGAAGGTCTTGGGTTCGAATCCCGCTCGTGACACTGAATTTTTAATTCTATTAATTATTTGAAAGAAGTTTTTTGGTCAATATATGGAACACTAAATATAGTGGGAATAAATAAAAAACTAGATAAAATAGAGCTTTTGTTTTACTGGGTTTGCTACTGAATTATTTCGAATTGTTTTAATAAGTTTTGTAACATAAATAATAAGGATGATAGAAAAAGAGAATTTTTTATGAATTGAGACATAAATCGACAGGAAGGCCATTTCCGTAAAGCCAATTGTTATTCGACTTCTTTTTTTATGCCGATTTGGACTATTGAGAGAGTTAAGGGTGGAGAGACATTAAGAGGCCAATAAACGCGGGCATTAAATCCTTTCTGTTTATAATTGGGCTGTGGAACAAGTTTTGATGGGCTCTTGTGTATAAACAAGCCGGATCCCTGTGCAACCGGCACTCTTCGCTCTCCTACGTTCGTTCACACAACCTCCAAGGTGAAACAATTCTAAAGCCAGTCTATTCTATGCATCTCGTAACAAAGGGTACGCTTTTATCTTCAACAATCTGTGTACACTTTTGCTTAGTTTGTCGACTAATTTCTAAATTTCAATTACTTATTCTTTTTATGTAAGGCCTTGGTTGACATAAAAAAGAATAATTAATTGAAAGGAGTACTTAAGTCAATTGACCACTAAAAACGCAGTAAAAAAAGAATCAATTCACTAAACAGCTCCCCGTGGCCACTTCATAAGTCCAATCCTGATTACGCGACATTTGAAATGGCAAAATGAGGGAAAATTCGAACGGTTGTAGGTTGAGATGGAGAGTTGGTGTCCGAGAGGATCGAAGTCCGACAGCTCAAGTGGTAGAGTAGCGGCGTATTTAGCCGAAGGTCGTGAGTTCGAATCCCGCTCGAGACACTGAAGTTTTTATCTCAACCAATACATATCATAAATATTAATTAATTGAAAAAAAATTTAATTGATCAATCGGACCACGAACGGTAATGGATATGAATTACTAAGTTCCAGCGCTTTCTAAAAATCTGTTTATTTACTATTTAATACCCACCTTAACTTACTCTAGGTTTATACTTTTCTGCTCAATTTGAATTACATTTATAAAACAGTAATGCATCTGGAGAATACCTATCCTTGATAGAAATAGAAGAGGTGATCAAAGAACATCTTGCATCTACTCCTGGTCTATTCTGGATCTAGGAGATCTGTTGCTCCTTTCTCCATATTTATTAAAGCTCACTGATCAACTTTACGCTGATGACCAAGTTCCATATACCGACTAGTTCTCTAGTGAAGCAGACTGCTTGCGGGGTTGGAGAGCGTCTGCCGCGCTAATGCTTCTGGGTTTGAATCCCGGCACTTGGAATTTAAATTAAATGGAAGTAACATTTATATGGTAATGGGTAGGTTTGACCCCTCGTCTGCGGTATCCAACGGGACATTATTGTCGAAGTCTGGAACTAAGAGATCCATGTAACTCTAGACACATTTTGACTTCACCCAACGGAAGTAACATTTATATGGTAATGGGTAGGTTTGACCCCTCGTCTGCGGTATCCAACGGGACATTATTGTCGAAGTCTGGAACTAAGAGATCCATGTAACTCTAGACACATTTTGACTTCACCCAACATGAGGCAAAATGAGGGAAAATTCGAACGGTTGTAGGTTGAGATGGAGAGTTGGTGTCATAGAGGATCGAAGTCACGATAGCTCGTGGTAGAATAGCGGCGTATTTAGCCGAAGGTCGTGGGTTCGAATCCCGCTCGTGACACTGACTTTTTTATCCCAACCAAGACCCTACATAGAAAGAATAATTGAAAGAAGTAACGATGTTTTCTTATATTTCGACCTCAACAGTTTAACTTACGATTTTTCCTTCTCGAAGGTGGGATAATAGGTCATCTCAAAAAAACAACAAACAGTTTTTCTTTCAATCCACGACGTTTCGGATTTATTTTAATCCTTCCTCAGATGAGTTAACGCCATACACAGAACAAAGATTTCTTACATTTTTAGACCAACCCAGTTATCATTATTTCTTCACTACTTATTACAGTGGTTAAAACAGTGGTCGTAAGCCATTAATATTTTGTAACAGTCTAAGGTATTTTAAAAAAGAGCCAGTGTGATACATATTTAATTTTATTTTAACCACTGTAAGTAGTGAAGAAATAATGATAACCATGTTGGTCTAAAAATGTAAGAAATATTTGTTCTTTCTGTAGGCGTTAACTCACCTGAGGAAGGATTAAAATAAATCCGAAACGTTGTGGATTGAAAGAAAAACTGGTTGTTGTTTTTTTGAGATAACCTATTATCCCACCTTCGAGAAGGAAAAATCATAAGTGATAGAAGTAACTTGGTCAATTGACCACTAAAAACGGAAATGGATTAAAAATTACTGTCTACGACCTGTATTTTACTGCTCCACCAACCAAAAATAATGTAGGCAGTCAAATATTATAAAGTTACAAGAATTGTCCATATCTACCGGATGATGTTCCTGTAGATTGTTCTGCCTATCCCCACAGATACATCTATACAAAGCTACAAAGGCTAAGCGTTTTATTTAACCATGTAGAATTGTCTCTTAGATCCCTCTTAAATCAGAGAGAGAGAGAGAGAGAGAGAGAGAGAGAGAGAGAGAGAGAGAGAGATGGAGAGAATGAGTGAGTGAGGAAGAAAAAAGTGAGACAGTGGCTGAGTGGTCGGGGGCACGCTGGTGGTTCTGGGTTCGAATCCCAGCATAGCCTTTGGAATTTTACTAGGAAAAAAAAATTATAAAGTTTAATATAGATGTAAAGTTGAACATCGTCTAATTGTTTACATTAAGAAAACTGATTGAGGACTTTTAGGATAGTTAAATTTTGGGGAAAGTACGTATAAAAAATTTAAGCAGAAATTGCCACATATCGAAACGCGTCTGATTGGCAAATCGGCGATATGCTAGAAACTTTTAATTGACTTTTAATGATGATGATGATGATGATTTTAATGCCTTAGTAAGCATAAATTCGACACAAATTATGTATGTATCATGCTAATCAACGTGTAAAACCAGGAAGATTATTTAAGAAATTAAAAACATGCTCTTTCTCATTGCAGCCACTGAAAGAAGATTAAACATGTTAAAAGATTGCGTGATAGGTGATGAATATTGAGGATGTAATTGATCGCCTTCGATAATCCTAATCCGTTTTTTGTCGCAGTTTGCCTATCCGCGTGACAATATCAGCATAGATTTCTACATACTCTCCCTAATATTAAGTAGACTAGAAATCTTCAATCAGTTTTCAGTGTCAACAACTAGACGATATTTCAACAAGTACGATTTCAGATAATTTTCGAGGCACAACGTACTTTTCAACCCGTTGAACCGTGTAAAAAGATGGATAGATGGTCGTTAGTAGGATCTTAGTGTACATCGTGAAAGAGCTAATTAGGTTGTACGTATCCAGCGGGTCATTATTCCCAGAAAGATTCTGTGGCGCGGTGCCACTTTTACCCGAAGCGATGGCTAATTTTAACCAAATTACTGTTAGCCGAGTTTTTCGTCTAAGGTCAAGTTTCCGCAGATAAGCTAATCCAGCTATGGCACGGCTAATCCGCCCTTACAAAATATTTACCGGCCCTGTTCTCGTTGACAGTCGGTGGCCCAAATGGAGCCGACGATGCACCTTTTGACGTCACCTCCGTTGCGCAAGGACCCCCTTCCTTGAGGAACGTGGCACGGAAAAACAAATGACTTCAGCTGTTTTCCGAGCCTCTTTTTAAACAAAGTGTCCTTCCAGTTATCCTGGCACCCTCGGCCGGATCGCTCCTGACTTTAATGGAACTGTAAGTCATTATAAGTTAATTGCCCTTCCGACATTTTATAATAATCGTCTTAACACATCCGACAACACATGTTTTCATTAATTAAATATTGCCCGAAATAAAGAAGGATCTTTTTCCTGATATCCTCTCAGGGTATTATTTAGGTCACTTAACTATAACAATATCACATTGTTGTTTAGTGTTTACACTGTTTACGATATTGTTTTCTCAATTATTATTACAGTAAACCGAATCAAATCGAAGTGGGTCAAGCTTTAAAAGAAGCTCGCCATTTTCGCGTCTGGCTTCGACATATTTTCTTTTTTATATCATTTATTTTTATTATATATAAATATTCCGGGCTAAATTTCGACCCGGTCAAGCGTAGACACGCATTTTGCGTCATGCCAGAACAAGCCATGGCTTGCGCAGTATTTTCCAGTTATTTCACTTTCACCTTCATTCGTTGACTGTTTTCCAAGATTAGACAATGTTCAATCAAAAAATTAAAACTCTGCATTTGTTAAAAATCCAATTCAAACCATTTTAGTATCAGATTTCTTTTTAATAAATAAAATTGTAACAATGAACACTGTAGTATCACACTTTATGCTTTTATGTAAAATTTTATTCGCGTTGTACACTCAATGTACATGTATGAGCAAATGAAGACAAAATTTTGTTTTTATGCAAGCTATGAAAGCTTCATCCACATTTCTTTGTTCTAACTCAATAAATAGAAAAATGACAACATAACGACATATTTTATCGATAACCTCCTGCCAGTTCGTTACGTAATCAGAATGGATTGCCTACCGGCGGCTAAAATGGTACGTTTAGGGTTTGGTACCACGTACCGGCATTTCTGCCGCGTCAGCAATGAAATATGAGCGCTGCACTTGTCAAGTAGGGACTCAATTTCAGCTCAAACGCGGGCCGATTTTCAGCTGCTTTCATTTGATCAAGTCGGTACTTGGTTGGAATTAACATATGGCATGCAGACAAGGCTCTCCCTCCCAAACGCCAAATACATCAACCTTTTTGGCCACTCCCAATGTAGAAGGTTAATTATTTGTGATTTTAATTTATTAAAGTCGGTCAATGTGAGCTTTTTGTTTATAAATGAACACAGTTTAAGCAGGTGTATCGAAAGTTTCAATAAAAGCCATCAGTTTGAATACTCTGAGGGAAATTTACATTTTGTTCATATGCCATTTAAAGGGTCGATTAATGTTTCAAATTTCCATGAGAAAGTTAATATTGCAAACATGGTGGCAGCTTAGCGTAAACTCCTTTGCATTGCATAAATAAACTGTGTTAGCTTAGATGGTAACCGGGTCAAGTTTTCAAAGGGCTTTGCGATCAATAAATAACAACTTGTGTAAATCGCATTTAATTGGGGCAAAATTAAGAACAGAAGTATTCTGGTAAGATAAAATTTTTAAAAAAAATTGTCAAACATTTTTGTTTAAATTCTTTTTGGAGGAAAAAGGAGGATGATCTGAAAGAATCAAATATGAGGAATTCTTTTCAAAGCAAAATGCTCCCCTTGGGCCACACATATCGACATTTTTTGATAATACTCGCGCTTAAACTTCATTTTTTACAGAGTTAAAGTATTGATAAACTTTTAGTCAACCTGGAAAAAAGCAAATAGGTAGTCCTTAATAACAACAGAATGATGTATTTATTGGCGTGAGTGGCTTAGTATGTGGGTGCGACTGTGAATGAACATCCAACAACTCACAGGCCCACCGGATTAGTATAGGGAATATTTTTTCCATTAATTAAGGTTTTTAGTTGAGATAAAAAAGTCAGTGTCACGAGAGGGATTCGAACTCACGATCTTCGGCTAGATACGCCGTTCCTCTACCACTTGAGCATCGTGACCTCGACCCACTCTGACACTAACCTCCCATCTCAACCCCACCTTTTGAATTTTCCCTCCTTTTTGCCATTTTTCAAATGTCGTGTAATCTATTTGATTCTTGGCGACAAATGAAATGGCCACGGAGAGCTTTAGTGAAGGTATACTTCATTTTAACTTATTAAATTCACTAGTTTTCGTGGTCCGCTTGACCAATTAATATCTTCCAATTAATTAAGGTTTTTAGTTGAGATAAAAAGAGTCAATGTCACGATAGCTTAAGTGGTAAAGCAACGGCGTATCTAGCCGAAGATCGTGGGTTCGAGTCCCGCTCGTGACACTGACTTTTTTATCTCAACTAAAAACCTTAATTAATTGAAAGATATTAATTGGCCAAGCGGACGAAAACTAGGCAATAATATATGTGTAGTATGATGTGTGGAAAGGGTCGATAGCATCACAGGTGTAGTAATATTGTCGAGGTGCTGTTGCCTTTCTAGTATGAATGTATTTATTAGTATGAGTGTTTATGTATCAATGGACGTGGCTGTCGAGGAATATCGAGTACTCCACAAGCCCGTCAAACAACTTAGGATTGGATAATTGGTCTAATGGACGAGGAGGATTTGTATATATCGGGTGAATGTATTTATTGGCGTGAATGGAAGGAGGTCAGAAGAATTAGTACATCATACTGGCCCTACTTTTAGGTTTAGGGGTGGGATTTTCAGGTGTACATCAGTACACTGATCCGCTATAGATTAGGTAAATATTTATATAGGATGGATGTATGTTATGAATGTGTGTTCGTAAATAACCATATATTTTAGTCAATCCACCACTTGCGGGAGGGAACATTGAGAACATGGCCAAAAAACTTCTTTATTTCGATCAATAGGTGAAACGCATTGTGACGTCAATAGAAATATGTCGAAGACTATTACAGAAATGCGAGAAGGATCTACAAACGAGAGTTGCGGCAATGACCCAGCAGTTAGCCGGCCGAGAAAAAAAGTGCCATCTTTTGTTTTTAAAGTCGTACTAAGTTTATTAATGCCATTTCGTAATTATTGACACCTTGGTTTTAGAACGAAGGAAACGGTAGTTTTGTGTAAAAGTTGCAGGCTAAAATGCCAGGAAAAGGGAAAAATAGGAAAGGCCCGTGCCAGCGAGGGAGAAAGTGGTCTCTCTGGGTAACTGGGTCAATGCTGGCTGAGTGCTCAATTCAGATCGATGTAACTAACCAGACATAACACTTTATGTCACTTCCATTCCACGGCCGCCCCATACCGACACAACACATCGCTCCGAAAGCAAAAAGGTCTCTTTCAACGACGTTGGTCACTTTATACTCGAACTATCAAATTTAGGATTTAAATAGAACAACTGTTGTTTAGTTTTTTCGGTCCGATTGCAAAACTGGAAGAATCAGAATTGTATACTTTCATTTGGATTTCAGTATAACTCTAATCATCAAATTAGTGACAAAATATATATTACGTAAATTAAATTACGAGTATGTACGTGGGCAAAATTATTTTTGTTAAACAGTTAATTATGGGTTACATTCAATAGTTAAATTACATTTTTACAGATTAACCGAAGTCATAATTTAGAAGGATACTAATATTTCAATTAACCATTACATAAAAAACGGTCTCAAGTAATCTTTAACGTTGAATCTCTCACGTTTTGATATTTCTCTTTTTCCTTCTGTCTCTCTATCTCCTCTCTCTCCTCCCTCCCTCTCTCTCTCTCTCTCTCTCTCTCTCTCTCTCTCTCTCTCTCGCTCTCTCGCTCTCTCTCTCTTTCACCTTTCTCTTTCTTACTTAGTTTCTTTCTCTATTTCTCTTTCTCTCATTATCTATCTATGTATCGTTTTTTTCATTCTTTCTTGCTCCCTATTTCTCTTTGTTTCTCTGCCTATCTTTATCTAACTAAAAGGATAACTCGGTCTGTTTCGACCAACAAAATTGGTTGCTGGCAAGAACTTGCACCGTCCAGAGGGAGGAGGATCTTTGAATATGTTGCAATATTAGGGAGCAAGATGTGACTTTTTATTTTTTTTAATTTTGAACACATTGAGAGAGAAAGTAAAGTGGGCTTATCTCAAAGTTCCCCACTTGCAGAGGATGTTTTGTGTCGTTGGACAACCCCTACATATAAGCCCTACTTAAGGTATTTTACTTTGGAAAGAATATTATCGGAACGCGAAGCCCGAACAATTACTTAACGCAAAGGATCAAATAATACTTGGTTGGCTTACCTAACCATGATTGATGTTTATTGTTTACTAGATTTGGTCGACAGGTCACGATAGTTCAAGTAGTAGAGTAGCGGCGTATCAAGCCGAAGGTCGTGGGTTCGAATCCCGTTCGTGATACTGACTTTTTTTTTATCTCAACTTAAAAAACCTTAATTAATTGTATGATATTAATTGGTCAAGCGGACCACGAAAAATAGTGAAGTTAATCAAAGTTTTTAATGACTGGAACTAGGTATGATTATCCTCGTCACAAAAATATAGTAAATATGCACATCTCTTTTATTTTGAAATGTTTCATTTTTTAAATTTCCATAGTGCAGAGATTGTTGTACCTAAAATGTATTTTAATTTTCACATCCATGTGTTTTAAACTCTCTTGTTGAATAGTTCAAGTTATGTTAGATCTGTACTGATAAAGTGGGTGCATAATTCAACGAGATAAAAAAGCTATCAAGCTAGTGAAACATTCTACATTGATCTCTCTGAAGGTGACGCTATTTTTCTTCCCACAAATAGAATAAAGAACATGCTTAATAAGAAATGAAGCAATGATGAATGATATACTGAATGAACTTATTTAAATTTCATTTTACCGTTGTGAAAGCATTCTAAAGCCCTCTAATGAAAACCGGCCTGTTGATTTATTTGTTTTTACATTGAATTCTTTGTAAAATGAAACTAAATAAAATAAAAATGCACTGGGTGGACACGGATATGTATGCTGGAGTCCGGATGAGTCGACATTTCACACGTCTGGAGGGGGTGAGAGACCCAACTAAAAGTGTGTCAGGGTTGGGAAAAAAAATTATTCGCGGACAACCCCGTATAATTTTTGTTAAATTATTTCTACTTCTCGACGTTCCCTTAGAGCGGATGATATATTTGAAATCGTGCTTCTAGGTATTTTATTTATTTATTTTTGAAACCATAATTAGACATAGGCTTGGCCAATGACCATCAGCGGAGGCGTTGCTTAGTTACAAACTTGTAATTTACATAAAACGTATGCAATTGACTTTTTTTAACATAGTAATTCAGTGAGAGATCGATCAAACAAATTATCGGTCATTTTTCTTCTATAAACATATATATATATATATATAACTTTTATAATTATATGTGGTGATTAGTGACCGTTAATCGATAATTATTCAGAAATCGTGAGATGCGGTGTGGTGTGATGTAGGTTTCAGAAAAACATTTTCTTTATAATTATTACCCTTTTTCACTTGATGAAAATGTAAATAAATGATATTAGTAACGATAATAAGATTATTGATATTAGTCAAAATATTTATTAAGTCGCAAATTAGAGGAGAAAAGAAAGAAGAAGGGCTACGAAGGAATTTCTTTTCTTGCTTACATTGGGTATGTAAGGTATGTAAGATCATGGATAGGCGGATAATTGATTTTTCATACAACATACAACAAGAATCAGAAGATTAAACTTGGACAATGCTTGGTTATAGCAACTAGCGGAGTTTTTGCTTAGTTATAGCCTTATAATTTACATTCTTTTAACTAATTATTGTTTTTATGTAAGGTCTTGGTTGAAATGAAAAAGCTAGTTCCACGAGCGGGATTCGAATCCCCAGCGGAAGGTCATTGGTTCGAATCTCGCTCGTGGCACTAGCTTTTTCATTTCAACCAAGAACTTACATAAAAGAATAATTAATTGAAAGACGTAATTTGGTCAATCAGACCACTAAACACAATAGACTTATAATTGACATAAAAAATAAATATTTTGGACTTTTTTAACGTAGTAATTTAGTGAGAGATCAATCACTCAAATCATCAGACATTTTTCTTCCGTAAACATATAAATCTTATAATTATTACCCTTTTTCACTTGATGTAAAAAAATAAACTTACATATATCATAAAAATACAAGGGGAGTTGAAAATGAAAAAGTAAATAAATGATAATAGTAATGATAATAAGATTAAAAGAAAACTAATGATTATGTAATGTAATAAAGAAAATATAAGCACTCCAGCCAAGAGAAGGCTAAGGTCGGAAATCATCGGTGAGTAGAAATACTTGGATTGAATATATAAAAAAAAATATTTTTTTCATTGTATAAATTCACTTTTTTCCACATCCTACATGTATTTGTTAAATTTAAACAATGTTTGTAAATCCCAGGCACTGAAGATGATCTCAATAAAGATCGAAACGTTGGCACGATAAAGGAAATGTTTTTCTGAAACTTACATCACACCAGACCGCATCTCACGATTTCCGAACAACTATTAATATTGAAACAAAGATAAGAGTAGCAAATAAAATCATTTTAAATGAAACCGTTTTAAAAATTGAAATTTGGAATATATGGATAGTTCCATGCGGTCATACAATAATTAATTAAAAGATAACTAATTTCCAAAGCCATTAAGATATTTTAAAAGTTTCTCTCTCTAAAAAGAGTACTCTTATGAAAAATCTTGCCCTGAACTCTTTAAGGCAGGGACACACCGCATAAATGATTTTCAATCTCTGGTATATTGCAAAGGGTATGTAAATGCCTTGATGGAGATGCCTAAACATGCTACAAATTAGTACAGCAGCTCACCTCTCGCTTTAATTATCCAACTTATATAATTAATTGGCATCTCGTGAATTATGTAATTTATATCCTTTAAGTTAAAATTCAATTCCTTGTAAATCCTACCAGAGTAAGAATTCAAGGCTCTTGATGTATATTTTTCCCTAAGAATTCTCTTATTTTACGTCGTATAATTTTTAAATCATTGCCAACTATTTAGGTTACTTAAACTGAAGTTAAAATCAACTTCACTAGTTTTCGTGGTCCGCTTGACCAATTAATATCTTTCGATTAATTAAGGTTTTTAGTTGAGATAAAAATGTCAGTGTCACGAGCGGGATTCGAACCCATGATCTTCGGCTAGATACGCCGCTGCTCTACCAGTTGAGTTATGACCACCGCTCGTGACAATGACATTTTTATCTCAACTAAAAACCTTAATTAATTGATTAGTATTACTGTTTTCATTTAGTACGCTTGAATAAATTGCTAAGACCAAAAATCTTAATTATGCTGTTTTTGTGAGGGGTTGCAGCGATGAGGGCGTCCGACTCGTATTTGCCACGATGACGTTCCTGGGTTCGAATCTTGACTCAGCCCATAGAATTTCAAATAGTAAATAATATAAAAATGGATTGTAAAGTGGTTTGACTCCTCATCGACAACGCCCAATGGTAATTTGGACGCTAAGCACTCGTGTATAGTAGGAATTACTTTACTAAACTCAAGTTCAACAATCTTAGCTTTGATTATTTCATTTTTTTAAATAAAAATAATAATAACTTGATATTTGTCACCCAGTATTATCTCTGGTTTTATGCTTTTTCGGCTGATATTTAATAAACCCAATCTCGATTTGGCTTGTTATTGACTGACAAAAGTTCAACAAACTGGAATTAAGGAGAACTGGCATAAACAAAACTTTAACTGGCAAGGTTAATCGAAAATGTATTTCATAAACATTACTTCTTCCTAAATTAAAACTTCGTCCCGTTGTAAAGTTTCGATCAGTCCTTTTTGTTCATCATCATAAGTAGCATCACCGAAGTAAATCAATAGCATCTTAAATATTAAAAACTTTGGCAGTATTGTTAACGACATTTCAAAAATAACCCACTAACCTGATCAGTGTCGATCAGCTCGACTTAATTTAATAAAGGCTGCTGGAGTGGATATTTTCGTTAAGTAGCGAGCGACAAAGGCTTTTAGATGAGATAAAAAAAGTCAGTTGTCACAAGCTAGATACGCCGCTTCTCTACCACTTGAGCTACCGTGACTTCGATCCACTCGTGGCCATTTCATTTGTCGCCCAGAATCAAATAGGTTACACGACATTTGAAAAATAGCAAAAAGGAGGGAAAATTCGAAAGGTGGGGTTGAGATGGGAAGTTACTGGCCGAGTGGATCGAAGTCAAGATAGCTCAAGTGGTAGAGCAGCGGCGTATCTAGCAGAAGGTCGTGGGTTCGAATCCCGCTTGTGACACTGACTTTTTTATCTCAACTAAAAGCCTTAATTAATTAAAGATATTAATTGGTCAAGCGGACCACGAAAACTAGTGAATTTAATAAAAATTTACCTTAATTATTAGCAGAACAAGATTGAAAGTCACCATTGGATTATACGTATAAAATTAGTTTTGGAAATCTAGTTTGATGAAATATGTAAATATGTAAACACTCAGAAATTCACCCCGTATATTAACAAACACAACTACTGTAAGATGTCATTAGCTACAAATTATATAATTTCTTTCCTATTTGCTGTCCGACATGTCCATAAACTTGTCAAATCTTCGACCTGCTTAGTAGTAGACAAGACGACAAGAAACTCGTAGTAGGTTTAGTACCTAAAGTTCTAACGTTCCCCTCAATTTTTTACTACAAACAGCCCCCTCACGCGACAAAGAAATCCGAGGAGTACGAAGATCGTAAAAATTATTTACCTGCCCCGCCCCTTCGTTTCATGGCCGGACAGGGAAAATTGTGTACAAATAGATTTCTGATGAAATTGTTTTTCTTTTTTTGTTTTCCAGTAATAAGTGCCTTAATGAGAAGCGGAGGCGAGAGCTCGAGAACGTGTTCATTGAAGAGCTGGCCGAGCTCATATCGGCTAGTTTTGCTGATATGAGCTCACTTTCCGTCAAGCCTGACAAGTGCGCCATTCTTCAGGAAACCGTCAACCAGGTAATTGAAAATTATATTTATTTTTTATATATTCTTAACGTTAATTTGTCGTATTGGCTTATTTAAGGGGCTTTTGTTAATAAGCTGCTTGTAAATAAGTCCACAAAACCCTCAAACAATTTCTCAAAAACTCTGAAAACGCATTGAAGTCCTACTTTGTAAAAAAAAACTTTTCATATCAGCCAAAATGGTAGAAGGAATATACAGAAAATAAAACATTTTATATATATTTTTAAATAATGATGTTTCTTAGATAAAATTAGCTTCCTGTAAAAGTCTGGAAGCAACAATTAACTATCAACTAGTACAAAAAAGTCTTCCTGACAAAATTAAGTCAGCGATGAAGACAATTTGTACTTACATACTTTTAATATTTCATAGTAGCATGTTTTTAACGTCGTGGTACGAGTTGTAAACATGGTTCTAAATATGACCCGATAGTATCGAAAATTATGAAGAGCATAAAATAAAAAAGAGCCGTTTTAAGAATTGTTCAAAGGCTCTTAAGATAAGGCACATCATAAACCAAAATGGGATTGGAACGATTTCTTGAACAATGATGACAAAACATGTTTAAATTTTTCCATAATTAAACAAGTCTCGTTAATTTATAAATCCTCCGAGCATTTATCAGCCTTGAAATTGTGCTTTCCGTAAATATTCGAACGTAAAATAATAATAAATGTTTCGTTCTTAATTAAAAAAAGTATAATTTAATTTTTTTAATTACTTAATTTATTAAGAATGCAAAGTGTTAACACTAAATTCATTCAAATTGTACTGCATGGGGACCGCGGTAGCCGAGTGGTTAGCATGAGAGACTCTCACGCCGCGGTCGTGTGTTCGATTCCCACCGTCGCCTCTGGCCCTTTTTTCCCGATAACCCCCAATTTGAACAACATATATAAGAATTCGTCATGGCTAATATGCAAACATCATAAGGCAAACAAAAAAAATTGTACTGCATTTTTTTGTAACTAAAATGATTGCTTGGCTTACCAAATCTGACCAAACAAAAAATGAACAACAATTGGATAAATTGTTGTAAAGATTAAATTGATAAACACTAAATATATATTCATTGGATTAAATATCAACAAAAAGTATCAAATATATGGAAGGGGGAAATTGTCGTCATTTTCAAAAACATGATGAAACATCACAATTTCGTAACAACAGAACCATTTTTAATTACGAGTTAATCGTCAAATGAACCCAATACTTATTTTCGACTTCGACAGGTCGATTGGAAGAGATGACATTAATAACCAGTAAGCGTGTAGAGCTATTTTATGACTATAAAGAGAAATAATGTAAATTTTTTCCAAATAGAAAATAAATTTCGATTGCCGTCCGTTCTCTAGAGTTCTGATTTAATTCGTATTCCATCTTATTTAGCCGAGTAGTTAGAGCGTCTGACTCAATCTTAAGACCCTGGGTGGGTTCGATTCCTACCAACTCCCTGAAATTTTTTGATCCCCGCACAAAAAAAATCTGTTTTTCCATCATTTTTCAATCCCTAATTTAAAAAGAAGCGTTTCAAAATCGTAAAAAGCTGTTTATTTCACAAAGATCGCTGATGAATTTTGTTTAGATTTTAAAACAACTGGATCCACTGAGATATGTATCAATGGGCTGAATTTTTTTGTAAACGTGCCTTCTGGACAGGGCAATATTTAGGTGTTGTAGAAACATTATTTTTATGAAATCCGAACCCAACACAAAACAGACTAATCCGTTTCATTATTACATATTATGATTACTGTCATCACGTCAGTGAACTATGGTCATCAACACATCCTGAAGGTCGCCTCACGTAGAAATGATCGCACCTATTTCAATATAAGTGCAAATTTAACATATATTAACATACACGAATCACTAAATCCTATTTACTTATTGTAGCATGCTTTACATATTTAATGTGGGAGATTTATGGTCCTACAAACAGCTGAGGTCATCGCCGACCCCCTGCGTGTTTTCCTTTTCTGGTCCGTCGTATTTTGTTTTAAACTCGTCGTAAGCTTGTGCTGCTGGGCCATCGTTTTAATGAAATGGATGACTCCACATCGTAAAACAAGAGAATAATTGTGTTAGCTAATTATAATTTATTACATAAATACACATAGATTTTGTTCCCGTTTATTTTTAAGGTGAATGTTAACATTAACAGGCTTTATCTATTAAAGCAACATATCTATGATTGCAACAAAACCCAAGCAAAATCCTACAGCACTCGCTACCCACCAGTTTGAACACCAAGACAATTTCGACTTAAACAATCCAAAAATATTACATACAGAACAAAACAAATATAAACGTAATTTCTTAGAAATGGTTTATATCAACAGAGATAAACACAGCATCAATTATAGAACAAATACATGCAAACTCAGTCGCAGCTACGCCAGTATCATTAATCATATTTCAGTACAGATAACTAACATACCTATATCATCACATTACATTCCACACATCAATTATTTTTCACATAGTCTAATTTCCCGACAATTCAGCTTTCCTTTTCCTGTTTATCCCTTTCTATATAATCCTGAAAGGATAATCTGGCCGAACCATTACCAACACATTTTTTCCCTTCGTCGGCTCCTTTCACCTCAAAGAAGCCGACGCCTTATACAAAAATGTCTTTTCTATACCGACCTTCAAATTCCAACGTATATAAACGCAAAATCTCACTGGCACTCTCGACACGACACGCAAGAATGGCACAATTACACAGAAGACACACTTTGAGTGAGTAGAAATACTTTGATTGAATATGTAAAATATATATTACATTGTATAAATTCACTTTTCCACATCCAAAATGTAATTGTAATATGGAAACAATGTTTGTAAATCCCAGGCCCTGAAGATGATCTCAATAAAGATCGAAACGTTGGCACGATAAAGAAAATGTTTTTCTGGAACCTACATCACACCAGACCGCATCTCACGATTTCTTAATAAATATTTATCTATTAAATTTAAAATACAAATGAAAAAAAAATATCTACACGAACTATTTAATCGCTTCGATCTTATTACTGGGTCTATAGTTTTATATGTGTACTACCTCGATATCCCAAAATATTAGTTTGGTACCTTTGGTTCTCAATTTCGGAATAGACACAAAATATATGCATACATGACCATCCGATACAAACATACAAGTCTTGTCACATTCACTCCCCCAGGGTACTCGATATTCCTCGAGGCGGAGTCGAACCCTCTATTATCGTTAACTTTTACTCCCCACTCGACACACATTCAAACCAGAGTACTCAATATTCCTCGGGCGAGGTTAAACGACCGACCGTTCCTTTCACGCTGATAAATTACATTCACTCCAATAAATTACAGTTTTAAATTTAAATTCCATTTCAAATATTTTTTTCATAAATGGATATGATACGTTGTTCAACGCTAGATTAAACAAATAGCCGATAGATAAATACCGTATCGATAAAGCTGATACTAGCTACTAGTACCTCAAGGAAGTATCCTAAGCATTAATATCTTTTTTGACTAAGGGACTTACTTCTAGCAGTTCCCCCCACCACTCAGTCGTCTTCTTCCACAGAAAACCTTAAAATCATATTTATTCAATAGATGTTTAAAACCGACCCAACATTAGTTTTGTGCATAACCTGGCACAGAACCTTAAGGGGGAACACACCCGACGCAACACTTGCGACGCTACCCCACGCAAATCCAAAGTCCAATTTTCTATAAGAATTATTACCCCCGTGCACATCTGCCGATACCATGCAACGCTACCCTTCTCTACGCTCTGCGATCCCCAGCTGTCCAGATTTTCGTCGAGTAGCATCGAGTACAGTCGAAGACAAAAGAACCGGACACTCATGTTTTTTTATTCAAACTACATGTATTACTGTCGGAACAACAACTAGGAATCACATTAATTCATTAACAACGAGACAAACGTGCATAAACACAGCCAGTGAGGCCTTCAGGGTAAAAAAATCAACTCTTTCCCTTTCCAATCGGCGATGAAAGCATAAATCGGAAATCTTTCGGGATGGGCTGTTTTCACGAAAAAGCACAAAGGGCCGGTTCTTTTCCGGTGTGGATCAAAAAATATATTCGTAGTAGTAAAAGTAGCCTTGGGTCTGACCCCAGGCTATTTATTACGTACATAGGATATTTTAACCACTCGTCAAGTTGAATCTTCAAAGACCGGAATTTAATAGTACTCTATATGTATTTGTTTTGAATTTTGAACCATTACTGCTATGATGTGTGTAAATAAAAGATTTTGGACAATCATAGGAAGAACGGAGTGGCCGAGTGAAGACGGGAACACACTTAACCGATTCAACGCCATGCGACGCTACCCGACGCAAATCCAAAGTACAATTTTCCATAAGATTGTATTACTCCCGTGCACATCTGCCCGATGCTAAGCAACGCTACCCTACTCTACGCTACGCGATCCCCACTTCCGGATTTTCGTAGGGTAGCATCGAGTACAGTCGAAGACAAAAGAACCGGAAGCTCATATTTTTATTTCAAGCTACATGTATTATTGTCGTTATATAAATTACAACATACTTATTTTAATATAAACCAATTTAACCGAGATAAAAAAATTCAGTTTTTATTTTTTCAAAAAATTAATTTTAATGGTTTGGTAGAAAATTGATCAAAACACCGGAATACCATTTTTTGATATAATGACTTTAACGAACAATTTATTATACGGTTTTGCTCATAAAATTACACCATTTTCGTCGAATAGCGTCAGAACAGGACTCTCATATTTTTTGTAGTTTATTTCAAACCAAGTATATGTAATTTCGTCGTTATTTTAATTACCAAATTCCTATTTTAATGTAAATCAAATTAAAGGACGTCAAAAATTCATGTTTTTATAAAAATGATTTAATTTTGATGGTTAGGAAGAAATTTTAACAAAACACCGGATTAACTCTATTTAAAACAATGAAGTTTAACAAACAATTTATTACATGGTTGTGCTCATAAAATTTAACTCACAATTTATTACATGGTTTTGCTCAAAATAATGCGTTAAGAGTAAAAGAGGCGTGCGATTGTGATACTAATTTGTGATACACGCTGTGTGACTGTACCTGGCGCGCGTTTGACATAGATAGATATGCATAGATTCGCATAGATGTGCACACCCTACCAAAACGTGACAAGGCGTTGGGTAGCATCAGGTAGCGTCGCATAGCGTTGGATCGGGTGTGTTCCCTGCTTTAACTTCGGGTGGTCCTTTCCATTCCCGGTAATCAGTAGCTAGCTAGCTTCTACCTCATTTCAAGTCAGACGTCTCAAGTGTAAAAATTATTCTAATATTGCAGTTTTTTTTTTTTTAATTAAAATATTTTTGTTTAAATTCACAGCTATTTTTTAAAATTAAAATAAATATTTGGTGCGCTTATGTACAAATGGACTCAGGAGAAAATGAGAAGAGCTGAAACCTCTTTGTTCACAAATAAAACCGGCCCTCGTAATTTTGCAGATTTCTCTGACAAAATTGTGAAAAAGGGAAGAAGAAAAACGGTAATAGGATCGCATTACTGGAGGCTTAAACGTTCTTAAAAAGGATATGAGACGAGATTCTTTTCACGACTTACCCACTTTATTTTCTTTATTTCTAAATGAAGTGACCTTGCGGGCGTAAAACCTGCGACGCAATAAACAGGTCTGAAGAAAGCAAAGACCTCAACAGGCCGCTGAGATCCTCCGAACCCGAATGCAACAGAGTGCAGTTGAAGAAAGGTTAAATAAAATAGCCCACGTCCGCGGCTTTTATGTTAATTCTCTTCTTCTTATTTTCTTAGCCAGCTTTTATTTTATCCGGCGCCCACCCGGATTCTACTTTTAAAAAGATATTTAAATAGATACTTCACTTCTTTTTTGCCAATTATATAAACGCTTTTCATGGTATTAGGGTCACCACACAAGATGATATTTAGACATTAACAATCCTCTAAAAAATTATTTTTAGCTCGATCATTGGTCCGCCGTGGGTAGCCCAAACAGCTCTAGCTCGTTTGGTACGGAAATTTGTGACTTTTCACGGCAGTCATTGATTGATTCATATAGGTCCCGGGTTCGAATCTCAAAGAGCCTGAATGAAAACATAAAATTATAAATGGGACCTTTCAGTGGAAGAGAAACGGAACCCAGGGTCGTTTTATGACTCTTCATCCTACGACATGAGCCTAATTGTTGCCATGAGAATAAAAATAATAAATTATTTATTTATTACAACATAATATGTAAATAAAGCAAACCTTAAATATGACATGCTAATAAGAGTAACATTACATTGAAATTATATTAAATATGTAAAGTATATCATAAAGTAGCAAGAAGAAATATAATAATAAATTAAATAACATTTAACCTATGAGGGGAATCTTTGACCTCAAACTTTCTACACAGAACATAAAAATGTCATTTATTTTGTTTCTTAAGTCAGCAGAATTTAAGTCTAGTAATAATGTTACGTTTTCTAAGTCTGAAGGCCAGAAATATTTTCATAAATGTTTTGTTCTAAAAGAAATCAAGACAAGGCAGTTAATTAAAAAATGTATTCAGTAATTAGGGCACATTTTGTCGAAATCGAAGTAGGAAAAAAAGGTAATGGCACGAGAGGGATTCGAACCCACGACCCTCGGCTAGATACTCCTGAGCTATCGTGACCTCGATCCACTCGGACATCAACGCCCCATCTCAACCCCACCTTATGAGTTTTCCCTACTTTTGCCATTTTTCAAGTTTTTTCATCAAATTTTTTTGCCATTTTTTCATCTCAACTAAAAACCTTAATTAATTGTCATGTATTAATTGGTCAAGCGGACCACGAAAGTAGTGAGTTAATGTTAATATTAATTCCATTTTGTTTAGTGGTCTGATTGACCAAATTTCATCTTTCAAGTAATTAATCCTTTTATTTAAGGTTTTGGCGGAAATGAAAAAGTTAGTGTCACGAGAGAGATTCGATCGTTGGATCAGTCACGATAGCTCAAGTGGTTTAGAGCAGCGGCTTGTTGAACCGAAAGTCGTGGGTTCGAATCCCGCTCGTGAAACTAACTTTTTCAGTTCACCTAAAACTTTACGAAAAAATATGAATTAACTGAAAGAGTTAATGTTAATATTGAAATATGGCTCATTTAACCGGCTGTTCAACACAAACTCTACATCTAGACTGATGAGAATATTTTTAAATGAATCAATCAAATTTTGACGATTTATCTCATCCAATTTCAACTCTTGGGCCCGAAATATATGTTCATGGCCAATAAGCAAAAGATAATTTCTCAGTTCTCTCACCCAGTTGAAAGAGATTCTATTATTATCTATTAATTCAAACAAATTTAGATAACATCGCTTGGTCAAGTGATGGTCCGTTATTCTCAAAATTATCTGCCACCAACCAAGCATTCTTATTGGGTTGTCCGGAAAATAATGCAGGATTTTGGTATTAAACAAAAAAAAAAGAAACTAGTTACTTTAAAGCAATGTTCTTTAATCAAAATAATTTCCCATACTCTCAATACATTTCTCCCAACGTGTTGGTAACTTATANAATGAGTAATCCTGTAAACGTAAACAGAATATTTTATATAGATTTTTTTTAATGAAAACTTAAAATCCTGCATTATTTTCCGGACAACCCAATACAAACACTTTAAATTTTTAATACTGAGTGGGTCACTATAGTACTTTCCCTAAGAAATATTTACTGGGTTGTGAGAATTTAGCTGAAGATGAAAATGGAACACTCGGGTAATTAAAATATTTTTACGAATGATATAGAACCGCTTTCGTACATAAAACAAGATAAAACTAGAAAAATAAATTCATTGGTTCATCATTAACCCAATATTAAGCTAAATTTCACAAAAAAGCTTTCACTTTTTCTTTTATTCTTTGAAAGTCAATATCATCTTTCATCTTAGTTTGATATCTTCCGTAATTATGCCATCATTCACTATTGCACCTTTTTTATCCAATCAGCTTGAACAAAATTTGATTTTCCTACTGCTGCAACTATTACATCTGGCTTTAGGCCGTATTAAACGACATTTTTGCAAGGCTACTTTTACAATTTTTTTACGGACATCTGCACATAGTCAGATTGTGAATTCGACACGAATCTTACGTCTCCTAGTGTTCTTTTTCTGTTGTAAAGTCAATTAAATATTCAGATAAGAATTTAAACAACCTCAGTGAATAGGTTCCTTTCTCTTGCCCCCCATATTTTTGGTTTGAAAGCGGCTTTGGTTAAGGTAATAAATAAAAATTTCTCCCCACGTACGTACGAAAAGTAATAGAATTTTAATTTACCATTTAATTACTTATTAATAGAAAAAGCCGAGAGGACGCTCCCCACGATGATTAAGGGGCAAAGAAAAACATGTTTTCTTGTGTTGCAAATAACTAAAATTAATTTTAACAAATTTGACGTGCAAATTTTACGTATAAGTAAAAGTTTTGATTCAGCAGATTTATTATTGTATTTATAAAAATTTCATAAAAAATATTTATTTAGCGTATGTGGTGATTAGTGATCGTTAATCGATAATTATTCAGAAATCGTGAGATGTGGTCTGGTGTGATGTAGGTTTCAGAAAAACATTTTCGTTATCGTGCTAACGTTTCGATCTTTATTGAGATCATCTTCAGGGCCTGGGATTTACAAACATTGTTTACATTTAACAAATACATTTAGGATGGGAAAAAGTGATTTTATACAATGCAAAATATATTTTTTATATTCAATCAAAGTATTTCTACTCTCTCAAAGTGTTTGTCTTCTGTGTAATTCTTGCGTGTCGAGAGTGCCAGTGAGATTTTGCTGTTTTATGTTTATATATGTTGGATTGAATTGAATATAAATAATTCAACTTTGATTGAATATAAAAAATATATTTTGCTTTGTATAAATTCACTTTTCCACATCCTAAATGTATTTGTTAAATGTAAACAATGTTTGTAAATCCCAGGCCCTGAAGATGATCTCAATAAAGATCGAAACGTTGGCACGATAAAGAAAGTGTTTTTCTGAAACCTACGTCACACCAGACCGCATCTCACGATTTCTAAATAATTTATTTAGCGTGCTGAACCATCTGTTAGAACAAAAGGAATTACTAAGTGGTTTGTTTGTAGACTCATTTTATCAATTTTGTCCATTCGCTGAAACTTTTTGACTTTATAATTTAAATATTTTAATTTTTGATTCTCATGAGATTTTACAGGTAACGCTTCGACTTGGTTTGATTATTTAGCAAAGAGAGAGCTACCTGTGCATTCTTTCGCACCAACTCTGAGTGAGATTATCAGGGAAAATTCTTGATATTTTGTTTCTCATTTGGTTGAAAGGAGCCCATTGCGAAGTCGGTACGGCTGGATGTCGACGGTCCTTGGCCAAAGCAGTCTTTCTCCTGTTCATTGTAGTAACGCAGTTAAAAACGAACAACCAGGAAAGCTTATAGCGTTTCAAGTCAAAATTGACAAAATATTGACTCCATGAAAGGGTCATTGTTTGAAAACATACTAAGAAAAACGGTGGACATGTACCAACTACCGAAGACAGCTATATTAGGGGGGGTCGTATTTTAAAATAAGGGACGGGGCAGGTAAGATGGTGAACGGTTCTTTTTGGCCCAACCCCTACTCAAGAAATTTAGTTACGTTCGAGTTCTCGAGCCGTCCACAGCTACCCTTCAAAGTTTCTGAGTGTTTACGAAAGCCGAAATGACCTTCATTTATTTTATCATCATCTTAATTACCTTCTTGATCTGCATCTTTAAGGACAAAGAAGGAAAAGTTGCCGAAAGTCGGCAGATTTAACTTACAGGTCGGTTGGATTCATTATTATATTTATATGTTTACCGAGTGCCATTCATGTCTCTTAATTTTTGCATATAAATAGCCTTTATTAAGAAATATGGATCGCTTAAATTGAAAGAAATCAATTGTTTTTCCTGATGATGTAGAACCTAATCAAAATAAATAATAAAGTTTCAAGTATGATTTACACAGAAAAAGTGAAGAAGAAAATACGTCCATTTTTTAGCGTTCTTTAATCAAAAAACAATTATTATTTCAACTGTTAATGAATTGATTATTACAGTTATTATCTTAATATAGACACTTGTTTAAATATTTTTATCTTTGAAAAAGTTATTTTTCATTTTGACTGTGTTCAATTTGACTGCCTTTCGTCCAGGAGAATTATTTGACATCTTGTTTGAAAATAATTTGCATAAACTTTGTCTAAATCATTTTGCTTCCCCCAATTCCAGACTGACACGGGGACAACTGCTTTTGTGGCAAACCCCGCGCAAGTGGTCCCGTTTGTAGAGAAAGGTCGCTCAGTGTTACATTTGGTCGTGGAGTTGGCCCTTACAGGGAGCGAGTAGGCATTGTACCCGATAGAAAGACAGACCTTGGACATGAGATTGGGTCCCCTGTTCCGTTTCTTATGGAAACTATGGTGTTTTCCCACGTTAGTATGTAATCTTGTATGAATGAGTGACTGAAAGGGCCGATGGCAGAATATCGAATAGGACCTCACAGTGCCTTGGGGGCTGATAGACTATTATATGAAAAAAAAAATAGCCAGCTCGACTTATGTGATAAATACCAATCGGCAGAAAAATTCTACACGACTTCCACATTTCAAATTAGCCCCGGCGAATTAAAATTAAGCTTCAAATTTTGAACCGCATTAGACAGTAGTTTTCTGCAGGGTCCTTTCTTTTGCTGGAATTTCCAGCATGACCCCTCACTCACCCGCTGTACCAAGGGATTAACATTTCCATGACGTTCACAAACCAAGGGAGTCTGTTGTTTTCATACATTCGTAAATTTTAAAAAAATTCGTTTCGGAAAATTTTTCATGTATAGGAGTAGGTATGTTCGCCACTACCGGTATTTGACAAGCTAGCGGTTCTGAGTAGAATCCAACATAGCCCGTTGAAAATAATTTGAAAACTCAAAAAAAATATATTTCAAACGATGTTTTATTTATCATTTATCAGCTTTTCGATTATTTCAGCGAAGTTCTTTCATTTTATTTATTATTATTCAATACGCTTATATAAACTGCTAAGTCCAAATATTTTAATTTTGATGGGAAATTTCGGCGGCCAAGCGGTTTAGGCCGTCCCACTTCTATTTGCCACGCTGGCGTTGGAATCCCGGCTTAGATCGTGGAATTTTAAATGGTAAATAATTTTTAAGCCCTCCTGTATGACAGAAATTACATTATTTTTTACCCAGATAAGAACCTAAATAATTTTTCAAATATTTGTTCCATGCTGGAAATCCCACTTCGCTGCGTTTTACGATATGGAAAACGACCAAAATTGACTAAGTAACGAAATTTTAATTTTGAAAAAAATATTTGATAGGGGGCCACTTTGTTGGTCGCAATGGTTAAGAAACTAGGCGCCGTTATAAGGTAAAGGTGCAGAGTTCGAATCCCGCGATCCTACATTTGAACCCGACATATAAATAAGCTTTTTTTCAAAAACACCGACACCCCGAGGGTGTAATCTCGCTGTTGAAATACCATCGTTAAAAAAATGACAAAAATTCAGTTTGTAATTATTTCGTGAGGTCATTTGGCTTTTTATATCTTCAATTTAGTACAGATTATCGCGGATTGTTATTCCATAGCTTCTCCTATTTCCTCAATCCTCATAACTCTATTATTATTAATGATTAAAATTAACTTGCCACGGCATGACCAGTACTGTTACATTCACTGATCGCATGATAAAGAAGCGACCGGCAATAATAAGCAGATCAAGAAAAGCCGATAATCAAGATCAAGGCCTCCCTTCGGCAAGGAAAAATAGCATAAATATTTGGAAACAAAATTGTTACATTACTTTGATTATTAAACGCTGAAAACTACGGCAAAAAGTAAAAGTAATTGTGCCCAAGACTTTCTAAATTGCCACCCTCTTTTACCAGGCCTGACGTCGGACCTTTTACTTCTAAGTTGTGTAAATAATTGAGATTCATATACCTTTAAAATATATTATATTTATTATAAAACTATTTAAAAATTATTTTATTATCATTTCAGATGGATTTTAACGTTCTGTGTTATTTCTCGTGTAGAATAATGCATTACAGAAGTCCACTTCATGTTAGAAAATGTTTTTACTCCAAATGATATCCCTTAAAATTTTCAAATAAATTAGAGCAATTAATTGTTCTTTTTTTTATGTAAGATCTTGGTTGAGATGAAAAAGTTGGTGCATCTCGTCGGTTAGAGCGGCGGCGTGTTGAGGTCGTGTGTTCGAATCCCGCTCGTGACACTAACATTTTCATCTCAACCAAGACCTTACACACACACACACACACACACACACACACACACACACACACAAAATTAATTGAAATCATTAAAATCAGACCACTAAACATAAATGGATTAATAAATGAGAGCATTTTTTTAAATGGTGTTTTTCTAATAATTTGTAAAATTTGACATTCTCTCTCTCTCTCTCTCTCTCTCTCTCTCTCTCTCTCTCTCTCTCTCTCTCTCTCTTTCTTTCTTTCTTTCTTTCTTTCTTTCGTCTTGAATGACTAATTGTCGGTACTTTTGATGCGTTATTTCTGATGGTTGTCACCTGTGTTGTACGAGTATCGGAGAGGAAGCGAACAAAAAAAAAACTCAAAAACTTTAATCAAGCTTTCTTACTTAAATTAGAACAAATAACATAAAAAGAATTTTCTAAACGCCCGTTCTTGTTTTGGTTTCAGTTTTTTCATCCACACAAATGCCAAGAAAATTCTTTTGATGCTGTTTATCCTAATTTTACGAATAGATTGTAGTCCTGATTAAATAGGCTGATGGTTTCACTACAACTTTTGAGGGGTTTTTCACTTTCTCTTGCTTTGACCAGCATATAGTCTGTACTTATAAAATGTATATTATATTTCGCTGTGTATTAGTATTTACAACAAGCCGTGCGCTGACCAAGTTCCAGCAAGCTGCCTATGTATCTTTACTCGAATCAATTCACCCGGTTTTTCTTACTCTCATATCCCTGCTTCCGCATAAATAGGCTTTTGAATTTTGAAAATTAAGCGTAGGGCGCTTAGAACATTGTAAAAGTAAGAGCCCTTAATATTAAGCTTTTTCGAAAGAGTAAAATTCCATAATTTGCATTTTTGTTACTGACTGACTCACTGATCATCGAAATTATAAGGTACTTCCCGAATTGCTAGAAACGTGAAATGAGGCAAAAAGTTAGATTTTATGTAGCAAGTAAATATTGGCCAGTTTCTGAATGAGCAGTGAGGAATCTGGGAATTTTTTCTTCTCTTATGAGTTCTCCACCTACCATGTGAACACACATTGTCCTGATGTTTTTATTCTCATTCAAAAACTGGCCAAGTGTTAAGCAATAAAAATAAAAGGACAATATTGCTCGTAAAAAGTTTGGCCACGATGTAGATATTCACTAATTTGATAGGCTGATTTTTTTTGGGAAAGTTTGGTACTTTTATCTTTTCTTTCGAATTCTAAAAAAAGAGCGGACTTGAACATAGTGTAGATATTACTTATTAAATTCACTAGTTTTCGTGGTCCGCTTGACCAATTAATATCTTTCAATTAATTAAGGTTTTTAGTTAGATAAAAAAAATCACTGTCACGAGCGGGATTCGAACCCACGACCTTCGGCTAGATACGCTACTCTACCATTTGAGCTATCGTGACTAAGATCCACTCGGACATCAACTTACCATCTCAATCCCACCTTTGAATTTCCCTCCTTTTTGCCATTTTTCAAATGTCGTGTAATTTATTTGATTCTCGGCGACAAATGAAATGGCCACGGAGAGCTTTAGTGAAGGTATACTTCATTTTGACTTATTAAATTCACTAGTTTGCGTGGTCCGTTTGACCAATTAATATCTTAAAATTAATTAAAGTTTTTAGTTGAGATAAAAAAAGTCAGTGTCACGAGCGGGGTTCGAACTTATTACATTGATAGGCAATTTTTTTTTTTTTTTTCATGGGGTCTGGAACTTGACCCTTTTTTCACTGTTAGGTTTTTGTTGGGATTAGCATTAACAGCAACATCCAAGTACTTATAATTACATTTTTAATCAAATCCGTCATTATCACACTTTGACAAACTTAGTTCAAAAAGAAAAGTTAAACGCCCCCTTTGTAATTTTACTCTTTATTTTATTGCCGTTTTTCACGGGCAGCTATGAAAGGGCCTAATAACAGCCCGGGGGACTTTAAAGTACTAATAAAACGGGACGAGTTTTATTTCCACGAAGAAGTTGTATTACTGAAATTGTTTTCTAAGCTGAAGCCCCGAGAGGACGAATTTCCACGAATGAATAAACTGTTTGTTTGAATGTTTCAAACACCCCTTTTTAAAGAAACAGTAATTTCAATTGACAAATTTTATTTTATTTTATTTTTCCAGATACGGCATATAAAAGAACAGCAAGCATCTGCGACCATCGACGCAGTACAGCAAGGGGAGGTTTCTTCCTCGAAGCCGACTATTTTAGCCAACGAGGTCTTCGGCCCTCTTCTACTCGAGGTAATTCTTCACTTAGAAAATAATTATATCTTGTTGCTATTTTCCCTTTGATGTCTTCTCTGTATCTGGAAAACCACAACAAATCAGCAAAAAACCCATTGACACTGCACGTAATAACTCATAAAATAAAACTCGCATTAATAATATCGAATATATAATAATCGAATAAGGCAATTTTTCCGTCAATGTTGAAAGTAGTGGACTTACGGGGAAAAAATATTGCTAGAAAGCAGACTGTTAAAAAAAAGCCATGCTTAATGTAAGGAGAATTTCAGGGGAAACTAATCCTCGAATGGGAAAAACCCTGTCACGGCTCAGAGTAGAAATTGCACCAATCACGGTTTAAACCGGGTTCATTGGAACTTTGTTCGTAATTTGAACCAAGTTCAAAGAACAAACCGTTCTACCAAACTTCGCGACCTAATGATGACGCGACTTGATAGATATAAATATGCGATAAAAAAAAGCATTGTGTTATATCGTAAAAGAAATAGAAGTGCCGAACTTGTTGCTGATTAGAAAAATAAAACACGGTTAGAACTATGTATAAGAAAAGACATTCAATAATTAGCATGACAAAATGTCAATGTTTATTGAAACTTTAGAACACAAAAAACTGATTCAAATCACTTTCGATTTTTGTTGATCAAAAGTTAAGTCTTTCACAGCATACAGGTTTATATTATGAAATGAACGTCGATTAAGTCCAAACTAGGTTTAACGACGGCCATTCGATGTAGAACCAGGTTCAACATTTAAACTCGGTTCGTTACTAAACTGAGTGTGAGGACCAATTGTGGTTAACAAGTTGTCCACTAGTGTCACCACTGCTTAAACAATGGTCTCGCCTTCAGAGTTTACAGGCTGTTCTGTATATCAGACACGTATTCGAGGTCACAACTCACATTTAGAGCAAGCCGTCAGCACTATTTACAGCAGTAAGGATACTTGCAGCATCGTCTCTCGCATTCTGAACATCGTGGCTGCCTTCTGCACGAGTCCTTTCGCTGCATCGACCATCGGCTTCACCCAGCTCAGAGCCAACCAAAAACCTCGGTCACAAATGAGTTTAAACCAAGTTTGTACAACGGACTCTAAGGATCACTCAATTGACAAGAGCAATCCTGGATTCTCCTTGGAAATATTGAGAAGAAACAAATATCAGAATGTAGAAGAAAGCAGGAAAAAATTTTCTGTACACAGCAGGCTCAGTGGAGCTCATGAACATGTAGATCATTATTGTCATCGTATGCAGACTCTAAAGTTAAAAGTGGCACAACATTTCACTCCTTAGGGGCAAACAAATTATAGAAATAACTCTGCTGGAAGATAAAATAGCTTTTAAAGACAAACGTAGAATCCCGTACTTTATGTTAATGACCATTTATCTATTGTTCCATAGGGTTGCAGCCAGGATATAACCAGGGGAACGACTTTTGCCCTGTGGAAACGGATTTTATTTAATTAAATTATAATTAACTTAATAAAGTCAACCAATCCACCTAATATTGTGACTTAGGATTCTCATAATAACTAAAAAATACGTTTATATGCCAGAATTTAGCAATCATAAAAGATCAACAACAAAAAAAGTACAAAATAGAACATATATATTATAAATGCATGCAATGAAGACTGAAAAATAAAAAGGTGTATTTTGTGTTATCTTTAAAAAAATATATAAGGCTGAAACATTTCGTAATTACAATAAATGGAAAACGTTGTGGTAATATTAGCGAAAAGTTATTGCACAACAAAGGCAAGTTATTTTCTGTGTGGAGCTTGCTTTCACTTTTTCAAGGTCCCTCCTTTGGAGGCTCCCATACACGCGCTGGACCTTTTAGCTCAGGGATAATGAATTTTATTATAAATCACGGACGTTTTCAGGCTGCCAGTTTGTTTCCATATCAACCCCTTATCGCAGGATTCATCATTAAATAAGGCAAGATTTGCCACCCTCTTTGGGGTGGCGTCCTAAGAAAAGTACAAATTCAATCTACAATCGGTCTATGTCATTGTTCAAAGAAATATATCTTATCTAAATAGAAAAATTTACGACTAATTTTGCCACAAAGCCATATTATCCTTGTTATCTCAGGTTTTATCTATAAAACAAGGAATCTCAGAGAAAAAAATGCTCCAAATATCATCACTTTATTGGAAATTGTAATTGGGTTTTACTTGGAAAGCTTTTAAGATAACAGGTACGATTAATGCTAGTACCGTCATAGAAAATAAAAATTTGCCAAGTTCAGTTTTAAATTTAAAACAAACTTAAATAAAAAGCAACTGCCAATGGAGAATTTGTAACAAAGCACAGGCTTCATTATTTAATGAGCAGGTATGAGAGCAAATTTCGATTTGCAATTGTTTTTTCTTTGCTCCAAAATTTCCTTTCGATCTCAGAATTTAAATTTTTTACAACCCATAACTGTATATATCATGCTGAACCGGCTTGGGTCCTTCTTCCTTCGTGGTTTTATTGTATAACTTTCATAAAGTTTGGTTTCAGTTTATTTTAGTTGATTTTACTTCCATTATATACTTGTAAAATTGAAACACTTTAAAAATTGGCTTCTATAGTTAAGAAATATTTTATTCCTCTGTTACAGGCTCTAGAAGGTTTCTTATTCGTAGTCAATTCAGAAGGCAAAGTGGAGTTCGTTACAGAAAACGTGTCCCAGTTTATAAAATACAGCAAAGAGGAGGTCCTAGGGAAAAGCGTGTACAACATACTCCACCACGGCGACCACACGAGATTTTCATCTTGCCTCCTTCCCCCAGCGTGGGGGAGCCTGGAAGGGTCGACCGCCCAGGCCGGAGGGGCACCACCCCCCAGAAATAGGACTTTCAATTGCAGGTTCCTTGTAAAGCCCCCTGACGACAACGACCAAACTATGGAAGAAAAGCAGCAGCGAGTGTGCAAATATGAGAACATGCAGGTAATTATTTCACAGAGACAGAACAGAATAAGATTGCGATTTCTTCGTTTTAAACATTGTTTTACTTTTTTTTATATTTTAGATCTCTTCAACACAATTACCACAAAGTGTAGGCGGAGCGAGTAGCGATAATAATGACGAGAGCGGAGACATGAGTCACTGCTTAATGTGTGTAGCCAGGAGGATACCACTCAATGAAAAACACCTAAGTACACCTATTGAACAATTCAGTATGAAGCTAGACACCTCAGGGAAAATAATTGCCGTTGACACTACTGGGATATCTACCTCATATACACATTTCTTAAATAAAGATTTGCTTAATAGAAACCTTGAAGAGTTATGTCATACAAGTGAGTGCAAAGTTTTTTACTTCTTAAGCAACAGGCTTTTTTCTTAGCTTTAACAAAATCTGAATACAAATATTTCATTTCAGGTGACCTGGCAAAACTCTCAGCACATCTTAAAGAAGCCCTTACCGTTGGGCAAAGCACATCCCCCATTTACCGGCTAAGAGTGGCGTCTCAATCGACCATGCAGGAAAAGTATGTCCATGTCCATACCAAGTCAAAGTTGTTTAAGTCGTCCAATTCGCATGAAATGGACTTCATAATGGCCACTCATTCCATCATTGGGTAAGATTCATAATATTTTTTATTTTAAGGTATAATTTCATTTTTGTAATCACAGTAATGGACGTTTTGATTTTTTGTCAAATATATTGGTTGGGTAAAATGCTTCCTTAATTTAATGATTACTCTTAAAGCCTCTTTATTATTATTTACCAGTTTCATATTTTGATTTTATGAGTTAATAATAAAAACAATAAATCAGAAAATATTTGAGAAAGGGTGGATCAATCATACCCTAAATAGTTTGTTGTAAAATATTATGTCATTCAGTAGACATGTAAACTTGAAGTTTGGCATCTCTAAGACAATATTCGCCAAAATATTAAATATTTACATTATTTGATTTAACAATACGAGATTAGATTGAACAGAAAGCAACTACAAAAGTCAGTTTGTATTGAATCTCACTGTCTTCATCATCGTTGATTAGATTTGTTTCAATTTATCAGTATGTAACAAATAGCAAAACGTTTTTGTAGTTCTTTAAATCAGTGATATTGTGCATGATGACGTTTGTTTTCAACACTTGAAAAATTACTACCACTACTATTATTTATTTTGTTGCAGTACTAAGTTTGAACTATTTTTAAGATTATTTTAAGAAATTAAGGTTTTTGTAATTACTATTGATTGAAACTAGCTTTGTTGAAGCTTAAGATAGCAACTATACAAATCCTTAAGCAAGGTGATTCACCCTTTATCTTTTGAACCTATCCAGGTATAGAAATAATGAGTAATGACACACAAATTTAATACTGCTTGTCAATTTGATTTTACCAGTTGCCAAGCACATTTCCTTCAGTTTTTTAACCGTTTTAGATTATGAAACATTACAAATATGGATCATAATTATCACTTTGTAGAACAAAACTATCAATATTTGTATAACTTGTGCTTTCATATTTGTCGTGGAAATTTTTATTGATTTTAATATTTTTCTTTATTTATTACAGAGAAAATGAGTTGCCGTTGCCCAGCTTGGAAAGCTGTTCTTCCCCGGTGGGGATTGGGGGAAACAGTCAGAGTTCAACGAGTTCTGTAGGAGCGACGCTTGTTGCGAACGTGAATGGGTCGAACACACGTGGTAGTGTGAGCTCGTCTGAAGTCGCTAACACGATAACCCTCAGCAACTCGACTGCTTTCCAAACTGTCACTCTAAATTCGACTGACCTGGATTTTACAAGTTTTGACATGTTCCCAAGCTCGACGTGGGAGCTTGGAGAAGAGCGAATGTGGGAAAGACCAGAGTCGCGAGCATCCCTCACGCCTACCCAAAGCCCTTTGGCCCCTGCACCAACTACCCCTTTCACTTCAACAAACTTCCCGTTCTCACCTCCTCTTGGAGAAGACAAAGAGTCGGATGATATGGCCTCTTCGGATTCAGGTCGGTTGAGGAATCTATTGATGACGAAAAGGACTAGCACAGACTCTGAACCAGATGGAGGCACTTCAAACAGGAATCGAAATCGAATACTTAAAGGTCTTCTTAACCAAGAGGAGGACGAGCATGCATCTGCTGAACAACCTAAACAGCCCAACAACATGTTACTGAAGGTAAAGACAATTTTAAAGTTTGGACTTATTCAAATTTTTATAATAAATTTTTTATAGCTATTAAATGAAAAAAGCGATGATGACGATGTTGAAGCAAGAGCAGGTCTTAAAAAACAGAATGAGCTTCTGCAGCAACTATTAAAAGAAGAAGAGCGCAACCAAGAGGTATATATTACAAAACTTAAGGAGAGAAAAAGAGTATATTTTTGGGATTGTCATGGCCAAGAGCATATTTTCAAATTTTAAATAATATTAAAAGATTAAATTTCATGTCTTTTCTTTTATTATGTGCTTAAATAGAACATTCTTTACTTTTTTTCAGCAGTCTGGAACTAGTAGTGAAGAGCCTCTTCTGAAGAACTTTGTTTTTCGTTCAACGTCTTCCCCAGCTGAAAGTATTGGAAAAGGTAGGAAGAGGCCAAGTTCTGAAGATGCGCCTAACATGAATCAAGACGAAACCACAAGAGGACCCAAAAGGCCTACTTCTGTGTTAGATGCACTTCCACCAGCTACCCCTGTTTCTTCCCCTGGGAACTCTAAACTCTGGGAGAAAAATAAGATGCTAGCCACTCTCCTTGCCAAGAGGCCTTCTACTCCAACCACAATACCTCCTATTCCTGCTAGTGTAATATCAGCTACGCCTCAGGACAAAATGCCAAGGATCAAACAAACAAACCCACAACAAGGTAATTTCATTTAAAAAAATTAAAATGAGCTATTTTTGATTTTATATTTGCAATCTTTTATAGGTGGTTGGCATGGCGGTTCGATTCAGCAGAATACGAATCCCGTACCTTCTCCTGGTCAAGTAAACCAACAGCAACAGGTGGTCCAAAGACAGGCTGGTGAGCTTAGTTCACGATCACAGCAGGCCATGTACAACCAGCAGCAGACCTGGGACGATCAGTCATCATCAGACCCTATTTTATCCAAGATTCTTGACCAAGTCATTGAATTTGTCCCTGACCCCTCTGATCTCATGAATATGATCAATTCAATGGAGGCTCAGACAAGTGGACAAAGCGGAGGGCCCCCTTTTGCCGATCAAGACCTTATAAATGAGAAAATGGCAATACACGCCATACAAAAATCATTAATGTTGGATTGTGAATCTGTAAACAACAATCCTGTTTACAATTCAAACCAGCCCATTACAACTAATCAACAAACTAACCAACAGCAGCAGCAGCAACAGTTTCCTCCACCTCCTGTTTACCATCAAAGGCAAAGGTTACCACTTCAAGCTCAGTTGCGGCAAGCCCAATATACAACTATTACCAATCCGGTAAAATCTCTAGACTTGTTTTATCTTTTAATAAATCATTATTATTGTTTGCCAATTCATTATAAGTGACTTTACAATAATCTCAACAACTTTCATTGAGAGTTTCAATAAATATAAGAATTAATGTTTTATATATTTTTTGGGTTTTATTATTAATCATTATGATTTAAATGTAACTAGGATTTAATCATCAATTGTTTATCTTTTAGCAACATCATTTGATGCAACAGCAATTACAACAACGGAGTAAAATCCTACAGCAACAACAACAGCAGAAACAACGATTGCTGCAACAACAGCAACAGCAACAATTGCTTATACCTTCCAATGCTGCTGCCAGTTCAGCAGACCCGGGAATTCACAATATCGACTCCCTCATGACCGTGGCTCCCAACGTTTCCTTACAAAGATCCGGAAGCGTTCCGGATTCACAGCATTCGCCAGTTAACAGTTATAGTTCTGGTGGCAACAATCCGAACATGATCAGGTCTGGATCTCAAATATCGCCTGGCAAAAGGCAGCCGTACTCTCCACAGCCGTTTTCTCCAGTCAAGTGAGTTGTTTCGGCCCGATAAAAAATTTAATATAATTACTTATTACTACTTGTTTTAGTGGTGGGATGAATAGTTTCCAAAATGCTGGCAGTGGAGGTAGTGGAAGTGGTGGAGGCAGCAACCAGCCGGCCACAGCCAATCCAACAGGTCAAGGCCAACAAGCAAGGCTCAGTCCAACATCCCTACAAAATTTCCAGCAAGCCCAGCTTTCACCTAGGCTTTCTCAGGTAATGCATTAGCTATTTTTTTACGATTAGATTTTATAATTAACATTTCTAACTTTAAAAAAATTCAGTAATAAATAATACAATTTTATCATTTGGTATTTCTAATCATTTTTCCTGCTTTGACCTGCCAGACAGGCATTTTGCCTTCTTCAGCAGGGTAAAAAAACCACCAAAGAATATAGTGAAATGCTTGTATAGTGAAATGAAACACTCTGACAGAAGCAGCAATAATTGTCAGACGATCTCAAAGAAATCTCACGTATAATATAATTTTATTAAATATTACAGGCACAACAGGGCTTTGGTAGTCAAACACAAAGTACAACTTGGTCACAGCAGCAGGCCAATAGGCTGTCTCTTCAGCAGCAGCAAAATCCTATGCTCAATGCTCAATTAACGGTTAGTCTTCAGACTACTGCCTTTGTATCACAAAATAACCTAACATTAAAAAAAACATCATTTTGGTGTTAATAGGGTAGTAACTACAGTTCTGGAGGTGTAAGAACTGGTTTCACACCTTCAACACCACCTGGAAGTGGGGGTGGTGGCACCGGCGGTGTAGCGACCGTGACCCAAGGTGGTGTGAACCGAGGAGGCCTCCCACCAGTGAGGTCACTCACAAGTCCAGGATCCAGACAAAGCCCCTTTCCTCCTGAACTTTCGCCCACGACAGCAGCGAGTTACCACAGATTGCAGAGAAGTATGTCTGGACCACACCCTGCACCGCCACCACCACAAATACCTCAAGCAACAACCCATCTTCCAGGTATGATTTTATATTTAGTTTTTTTACTTGGAATTTTTAACTGACATTTTGTAGTTCTTCGTCAAATAACCTCAATTTGTTTTTTTCCCAATTCTCCGTAAGAGACAGGAGGGTTTCCCTCGACGATTGAAGTTTGAAGCCAAGCAAAATCTTCCGATTTGTTTTATTTTGTTTTGTATTAACATTAAATTTTGTTCATTTTTCTGGTGTTGGATTTGAAGGTTTTTTTTATAAAAAAGTTTTTTTTCTGTCCATCAACGTAGTGTTAAGCATGACTCGTGACGCATGAGCAATTTCTTCAAAATCCCTTTTCCAATTTTTCAATTTATATTGGATTTCTTATGGCCTGAATTAGAATAGTAGAGAAACATTTTTGATCTTAGTTTGTCTAATTTGTAGAAAAATAGGCTAGGTATATTATTTTATAATTGAGGACGGTATATTGTACTATTTGAAAATAGACATACGGGCTGTTTCATCTACCAGGGACATGCAGTCGATTGGTAACTATGATTATATTTTAACACTTTTTTTCCTGGGTTATAAACCCATTTTAAGTTCACTTGTCTTCTGCTGCCTTTTAAGTTTTTCAATTTCCTACCAACTTTCCTTTCTTGAGAATAGTGTTAAGGCTTGGTTTGTTTTGAACTTTATATAGTACTGTGATTTCTTTTTAAATTTATGACATCTTGTTTGCATTGAGCATTTGACTCATTTCTTTTTTTCGTTTTCAAATAAAATTTCTATCATTAAGTTGTTTCTTGCCCCAGTGATAGCCTAGATTCTAAGCACAATTCAACACATGTAACACATTTTTTTCTCTCTGGTACTCTGTAATAATACTGTTTTACTTCCAGCTTGTTTTTCATTACTTTTAATTCACATCCTCTTTATTAACCTCAGCTTTGGATGTCCAGTAGTTTTTCTTTCTTGAATAAACATTTATACATTTGGCATCGGTAGTAAATATTTCTGTTTAGCTTTTTTTTGCCTGACTTGCAACAAAAAATTTCCTTCATTTTTGAGATTTCCAATTATGTTTTCTGACAAACTGCAAAATTTAGTTAATGTAGGTTTAATTATCCATTAAGTAATTGTATGTAGGTATATTGTAATTAAAGTTCTTAATAGATATGAATACCATGTGCAAAATTCTCTCTAAAACACAATTTTTTATACAACTTTAAAAATAAGCATTATATAAAATATTTTATGGATGTTTTAGTTAACCAAACAAATTCACAGTTTGCTTAGAATTAAAAATTGTTAGGCCAGATTTTTAGACTTTTTAGAAAATGTATTGTTGATATAATTTTCATCAATTAATCCTCTTTAATAAAAGTAATAAATAGGAATGAAGTGCTTCCTGATATTAAAAATTCATTCATCTTAGAAGCTTTTTTAGTTGGTTTGGTTTAAGTTTGTTTTAACGTATCTAAACGTATTGGTTTTTCTTTCTTACATTTTGGCATGGTTGCCATGATCATTCATCTCAATCATAATCATGTTGTTTCAGCCAACATGAAAAATTTTAAATTAGAAAAATAAATGAGTTTATTTAAATAAAAAAGCGACAGTGATTATGGTAAAACGAGCCAAAATGTATGAAAAAAATACATTTTAATATGTAATAATCTGGTCGGTACAATGGGTAAATTAGGTTTAATTTTGTTTTTGAGATTAGATCGTCTCCAGATTATTGACTATTTTGTAAGCGAATACTATTTTACAAATTTGTATGCCTCTACTTCTAGGATTTCACTAGTTCAAGTTTATTGTAAATATATCAGTGTTCCTTTAAATTAATGGGCAACAAATTTAAAAAATTATTTTCACCTACGCTAAATGAGAAAACTATATCGTAGTGTTATTATTCCAAAATGGATTTGACAAGAAATAAATTTTATATTTTTAGATTCAGTAGAATCCTTATTAAGGAATCCTTGCATTTTAAAAATTTTATTTACAATAAAAATAATGTTTTTTTAAATATAAGTTAATAATCAGAAGTGAAACCTGGGTCTTTTATTGTATGAACAATGCAACAAATCACGAATAAAGCATTTTATTTTATATCATTAATAAAAAAAATAATAAATTCACTAATTTTGTGGTCCGCTTGACCAATTAATTTATTACAATTAATTAAGCTTTTTAGTTGAGATAAAAAGTCAGTGTCACAAGCGGATTCGAACCCACGATCTTTGGTTAGATACGCCGCTGCTCTACCACTTGAGCTATCGTGACCTCGATCCACTCGGACACCAACTTCCTATCTCAACCCCACCTTTTGAGTTTTCCCTCCTTTTTGCCATTTTTCAAATGTCGTGTCGTGTAATCGGATTGGATTCTCGACGACAAGCTCTCCGTGGCCATTTCATTTGTCGTCGAGAATCCAATCCGATTACACGACATTTGAAAAATGGCAAAAAGGAGGAAAAACTCAAAAGGTGGGGTTGAGATAAGATAGGAAGTTGGAGTCCGAGTGGATCGAGGTCACGATAGCTCAAGTGGTAGAGCAGCGGCGTATCAAGCCGAAGATTGTGGGTTCGAATCCCGCTCGTGCCATTGACTTTTTTATCTCAACTAAAAACCTTAATTAATTGTAATAAATAATAAAGGAAAGAGCTGGCCACCCGAAGTACACCAGGGATCACTTGAATCTTCTTTAAAAGACTTTTTTTAATAGATACTAGATTTTTTTTCAATCACTCAAATCCAATTGAGTATTTGACTTGAGAATCCAATTTATTTCAGTTATAAAAGAGTATGAGGTGGCAAACTTTATCAAACTCTTTGCATAAGTCTGTAAATTTAATTACTAATTGGTTACTTGTTTTTAATGCATCTAAAATATAAAAGCATTCTAGAAGTTTTTGAATAGAGGAGACATTTTAATGAAGGGGAGCGTGGGAATATAAATTTTAGAGATGGGATGATAGTTGGTAATACTGGTTTTTGTTGTTTATATTCATCGTTTAACCCAAAATTAAAAATTATTAATTGCATGAAAGATTACTACCGACTATGCCATGAAATGCATCCATTTGCCCAAGACAAAGCTGAGGTTAGGGAAAAAAGTAGCCGTGGAGCCGTCATCGAGGACCGATTTCAGAAGAAAGTAAATTGGGTGCTTGAAGAAGGTTTTGGCCATGTTTTTTCAGGAGGCGGTCGTTGCATCCGTCCCAGTTACATTGGGAAGGACCTGCAGGAGCTTCAACCATACCATCACCAACCACAACAACAACAACAACACCACCACCCCCACCATACACTCATTTATCCTGACCAGCAGTACACTGGCCAGTACCCGGGTGTTGAAGGGTACAGCCTTAGGCCCCACCCTAGCGGTAAGTCTTAAAACACGGAAACCCATCGTCGGCCTAGATCTGAGTTTTAATAACGATCTAGCAACAATTCCTTGATAGCATGTTCCTCCTTTGATATCCTTTCACATCTCCTTTAAACACAATATGTTTTATGCTGTCATAGACTTTTTTTTTTGCAACTGTCACAAAGCTAATAATATATGTTTGGTGGTGAATCCAATTGGGTTATAATTAAAAATCAACACTCACTACATGTGGTATTTGTATTTTTTTACGCTATATAATTTATAAACAATTACGTAGGCAGACTTAATTCTTATTTGTTTATTATGTTTATTCGGGATGTGTTGTATTTCATGATTATTACAAGTTCTATTTAGTATTTGTACTAAATCTGCCAAAATGAGACATGCATATGTAATTTTTCCCTTGTGCTATCTAGAAGAATGCTAGCCAAAGAATCTGGAAGAAAATAACTAAATTAATTCAGCTATATTAAGCTCATGCAAATGAAAAATTACATGTGCATCATATTTCACAGCAAACATTTGTTGAAGGAAGAAAATTTATGTAGATTTTGAACAATGTACTTTTACCATTTTGAATTTTTAACTCCCATTTGCTTTTTTTTCAAATTGAAGCCATATTTATATGACGCAAAATAAAAATTATTGTTTAAAAAGCCACAATGTGTTGAGAAATTAGAAGTTTTGAAAATTAATCAAAACTATGATCCTGCAAAAGGTGTTTTACCGAAAATTCGCATTTGTATCCTTTTCACTGCCAAGATGAAACATTTCAAAACGAGAAATCGAATTGATGAAATACTGACTATTTTATTGATAATGAGATCATTTTTTAAAATATTTCAAACCTGGAAACCCCAACGAATTGTGAACACAAAACACTTTTGGAGGATCTTAAGTTGAATTGTGACCAATGTCAACAAAAGTATATATTCATTTTACAACGCAGTACTCTTTAGCATTGTAATTTTTTTACTTTATTATTAAAGTACTACTAAAATGTACAATATATTAATAATAATGAATTAATATTCATTTGTTAATTTTAAAAATAAAGGTATTTAATAATTAAAGGGTTTTTTATTTTTAAAAAACTGATTTTATAGAAAAACTTGTATACATTAAAACAAATTTTGGGTGAATTGTAAAGCTCCAGTTAGAAATCCATGTAGTGAGTGATAATACACATGAATTAAAACCTTATAGTTGTCCTTTACCCAGAGGATCCTTTGTGTGTAACATGGAGCACTTGAAATAATGGCTACACTCGCAAATTTATGTGTCTCACCTTTGTGTATTGTTTAAATGTCTGCTCTCATTTTAACATTTTATTTTTATTTTGCAGCACTCTATTTAGACATTTCACTAAGGGATAAACAACATAATACAACACAGCTTTTTGGGTTTACATGCAAAATAAGAAATATACATACGCTTTTAGTTTATTATTAGTATGTGTTGAATATGTTTATTAAAATAATGTATGTTTTATAGTAAAGAGCTTCATTTAAAAAAAAAAAATCATTGCTAAAAATGTAAGTAATTTTTAAGATGCTTCTCAAAACCATAGAACATATTTTTTGAGAACCATACAAATAAAATTTTTATAATAAATATTTTTTTATACTGTGTATTTATATTTTGTGTTCATGTGTTTTGTGCAAATTTTCTGTATTGTCTGTATTTTCACTTTGCATGCGTCTTTTTCTTTTTTTTTTGTGAACGATACTTTGTGCTTTCTTAATGTGTTTTCTTTTTATTCTTTTCTTTAAATTAATGTGGGGTTTGCTTGTGCTTCAAGCAATTTCTTGTCATGTAATTTGCACTCGCTTCATATGTGTGACTAACCTTTGTTGTTAATTGTGTTACCAACCCTTGAATTCATTGTTTTTTTGTTTTTGTTTTCTCAACTGTGTTTGTTCTATTGTGTGTCCTAGTTATTATTGTTAAATACATTTGTACCAATGTTTGGTTATAAAGCATTAATAATATTATTGCATGACTGTTTTATATATTTTCATCAATTTATTGATATCGGTAATGAAAACAGAAACTTCCAGGGTAATAATCGTAATGTTAATTTTTATCAGGCAAAAATTATTTGTTCTTAAATTTCTTCAAAATTTATTATTACAATTGTAAAATTTGTAAAAGAAATTCAATTAATAAAAACTTTATAATACCTGCATAACATTCATTGTTAATAAAAGCATGGTTATAGATAAACATAATTCTAATATGATAGGTTAAAAAAACAGTGATTGGCCATATTGGATAATAATGCAAATATTGTCATGATTTGTATCACATTTTGTAAATTTATTAAATTCAGTCAGATTTTCCCAGTAAGATCATAGCAATTGGTTACTACAAAATGAATGGCTATATTTTTTTAGTTTTGGGAATTATATTTTAATAAAAATATTTATTTTAAAATCAAGCTCTTGATCAAGTAAGAATAAAGCGTTTATTTCTGCTTTATATACTGCGTTATAAAAAAATGCCTAAAGTAGGGGAAATCGTGCCACTTGATAGTTCCAGCCATTTAATAAAATTAATTTTTCTCTCTAAAAATTATTTTTATAGCAAAATGTTATTTTATTTATTTTTAAATTTCTTATGAATATATTTATATAATTTTATTTATTAATTTTCAAGGATTGAAAATTTGCCTTCTAATTTTTACTTGTCGTTTAAAGGTGGGAACAACGGTATGACGGAGTATGTTAGGCAGGAACTGAGGGCGATGGTCGGTGCAAGGACCGGGGTGACAGGGAGTGGAGTGAGACAGTCAGGCGGTGGTCAGCAAGTCACGATGTCACCCCATCATCAGGTCACCGGCCTCGAGAACCTTGGGATATCTTTTGACATCCAACCACAAGGTGATAATTCTTCTATACTTATAATTTTACAAAGATTTCAAAAAAGTTCATAGTGTTACTTTCTTAAATTTTAAAAATCATATTTTATTTTAGCTCAGATTAAGGGTTTTGCTTTTTATTACCTTACAAACTACAATTACAAAACCTAAAATTTATTAATGTAATTTTAATGGGCGAGAAACAAAAAGTCAGGACCAAGTTAAGTCTGATGCATAGGGGGGTGGCTGCAATGAAAGTTGACACGGCATTTATCAATGGAAGGTTCAGGGGTGGGACCGGATTTAAGCAACCCTCGATTTTATAGTCCTGGATCCCCCGACTCTGAAAAAAATGTGTTGTTTTGGTGGAAGAACATCAGCACACAGAGGGCTCAGTTCACTCGCGTGTTGCGAGCTGCCCAAAAATGGAGACATGAAGGAGTACAATAAGCTGTAAAGCTGCAGTGCTCAGGAGAATGGTGGAGGCCCAATAAGTTATAAGGCATGTTGAGGCTATCATCATCTCTATCGTGACTCCTTCCTTCATGTAGTTTAGTCTAATTACTGTTTCGTCCCTGGAACAAAGTTCATAAGTGAAAAGACCTTGTAGTTCATTTTTAATTGAAATGCGTGTTCTTACTTTTCATTATAGCCCATACCTTACCAAAAATGATTAGGTAAAACTCTAACCTAAAGAAGCAGTAGGATATACCGTGGGCAAAACAAACGATGAAAAATATTTTTAACTTTTTTGTTTTTGTTTACAGTTGGTGTTTCTGAAAGTCCTAAAATGTGGAGTGGCATGTCAGATATGGGAGGAGCTAGTCCTCAATCTGCTTCGCTGGCTTCAAGGGTACAACTATTCTTTAAAATACATATAATTATATCTTTGAATTTCTTATTTATCTTCTCTTTTTTTTCTTTTTTTGTAGAGCGGGCTTGAAGAAGTCAATAGACCCAATGACCAAAAATCCTCCCTCCTACAGAAATTACTTTCTGAGTAGCCTCGTGTACCTGTTCATAAATAGACTTTATTTTACATTTCTTCAAAGTGCATTATTAATTGTTATTAGTAATAAATCTTTATATTTTATTTTGTGGATAAACACTCTTGAAGTTGTAAAGTTGCATCTTAACAGAAATCTTAGTTATTTTTCAATTTGAAAACTTGAAATGGACAATTTTATCAATAGATTTCTTGTTTATGGAAGTTTATATAAATTAATATATATGTAAAATTTATATATGATTTTTATATATATTTTTTACTCACAATTAAACCTTAGGTAATCTGGGAAGCTCAGAGCTAACAAAAATGATAAATATTTTTATATATATTTTTTATTATATATAGAATTTATATGTGTATGCAAAAAAGTGAAAAAATTATGCGTGTACATTTTTAAAATATAAAAACTATATTATATGTATATTATAAATACACTTATTTAGTAAATTACAGAAAAAAATATATTTTTAATGCGGGTGGTTACCATGCATTGTTTTAGTGATTAAGCAGTTCGATAAGTTTTCATTGTTTTATTTTTACACTTGACTGCCAGGCATTCAAAAATAGTCATCAACATTATTTCTAAACATTTCACAACAGTGTGGAGTGACTCAAATTTTGTCTGAAGTTTTGTACGTTACCACTGCAAAAAAACAAAAAAAAAGATTAAAATATTTGATAGTTTTCCTAAACCCATTTTTAAGCTATTTTGTGTATGTTTTTAATTGTATGTCTTTTTAACATCAAGGTTGTTCCAATTATCTTCCGCTTATGCTGAATAAATTACCTCTCAATTTTCTCAGAATGTTTTAAGACAAATAAAAAATTAAATATTATAAATTTAATATTTTTAAAAAAATTCATGTGATGTTAATGTATGAATTAGCAGTTTTAAAGTTGGGACGAAGAATTTGTTTTAAACATAAAATAAAATTACTTTTAGGGCTTTCAAATGGAATATATTATTAAAAAATGTATAGGTGCTAGATTTCTAGCATGAAGAATGAAACTGCTAACTTGGAAAAAATAAATACTGCTTTTGTGGTGTAATTATTAATTATACACATATATTGTATAACATATAAAAGAAAAAAAAAGTGATTTTGTACAGTAGACTCATAGGTATATATTATAGAAATGACTGGTTAAAAATCCAATGCTCAATATGGAAGATAAAAAATTTGTGTACTTTATTTATTATTGTTCTTTTCTCTCTCTCTCTCTCTCTCTCTCTCTCTCTCTCTCTCTCTCTCTCCCTCCCTCACGCACTCTCATTCTTTCTCTCTCTTTCTTCTGTTTCACCTTCC